>NW_027194730.1:0-300000 GCF_032444005.1 Ranitomeya imitator
ACAAGAAACCACCAAAAATTTTAACCAGTCATCGTTCTCACAACACTGAGGACCAGTCATTCGAAATGACTTCTCCATGCATTTTATGCATTGGTAAAAGCACTATGATGAAAAGTGTGATATGTTTTCAGGTATCTCCTATACTAATAGAGCCACATGCTCACCGGTTTGCCACATGATGTAGGCCTATGGACTGAACAAGAAACCACCAAAAATTTTAACCAGTCATCGTTCTCACAACACTGAGGACCAGTCATTCGAAATGACTTCTCCATGCATTTTATGCATTGGTAAAAGCACTATGATGAAAAGTGTGATATGTTTTCAGGTATCTCCTATACTAATAGAGCCACATGCTCACCGGTTTGCCACATGATGTAGGCCTATGGACTGAACAAGAAACCACCAAAAATTTTAACCAGTCATCGTTCTCACAACACTGAGGACCAGTCATTCGAAATGACTTCTCCATGCATTTTATGCATTGGTAAAAGCACTATGATGAAAAGTGTGATATGTTTTCAGGTATCTCCTATACTAATAGAGCCACATGCTCACCGGTTTGCCACATGATGTAGGCCTATGGACTGAACAAGAAACCACCAAAAATTTTAACCAGTCATCGTTCTCACAACACTGAGGACCAGTCATTCGAAATGACTTCTCCATGCATTTTATGCATTGGTAAAAGCACTATGATGAAAAGTGTGATATGTTTTCAGGTATCTCCTATACTAATAGAGCCACATGCTCACCGGTTTGCCACATGATGTAGGCCTATGGACTGAACAAGAAACCACCAAAAATTTTAACCAGTCATCGTTCTCACAACACTGAGGACCAGTCATTCGAAATGACTTCTCCATGCATTTTATGCATTGGTAAAAGCACTATGATGAAAAGTGTGATATGTTTTCAGGTATCTCCTATACTAATAGAGCCACATGCTCACCGGTTTGTGAACAAGAAACCACCAAAATTTTAACCAGTCATCGTTCTCACAACACTGAGGACCAGTCATTCGAAATGACTTCTCCATGCATTCTATGCATTGGTAAAAGCACTATGATGAAAAGTGTGATATGTTTTCAGGTATCTCCTATACTAATAGAGCCACATGCTCACCGGTTTGCCACATGATGTAGGCCTATGGACTGAACAAGAAACCACCAAAAATTTTAACCAGTCATCGTTCTCACAACACTGAGGACCAGTCATTCGAAATGACTTCTCCATGCATTTTATGCATTGGTAAAAGCACTATGATGAAAAGTGTGATATGTTTTCAGGTATCTCCTATACTAATAGAGCCACATGCTCACCGGTTTGCCACATGATGTAGGCCTATGGACTGAACAAGAAACCACCAAAAATTTTAACCAGTCATCGTTCTCACAACACTGAGGACCAGTCATTCGAAATGACTTCTCCATGCATTTTATGCATTGGTAAAAGCACTGTGATGAAAAGTGTGATATGTTTTCAGGTATCTCCTATACTAATAGAGCCACATGCTCACGGTTTGCCACATGATGTAGGCCTATGGACTGAACAAGAAACCACCAAAAATTTTAACCAGTCATCGTTCTCACAACACTGAGGACCAGTCATTCGAAATGACTTCTCCATGCATTTTATGCATTGGTAAAAGCACTATGATGAAAAGTGTGATATGTTTTCAGGTATCTCCTATACTAATAGAGCCACATGCTCACCGGTTTGCCACATGATGTAGGCCTATGGACTGAACAAGAAACCACCAAAAATTTTAACCAGTCATCGTTCTCACAACACTGAGGACCAGTCATTCGAAATGACTTCTCCATGCATTTTATGCATTGGTAAAAGCACTATGATGAAAAGTGTGATATGTTTTCAGGTATCTCCTATACTAATAGAGCCACATGCTCACCGGTTTGCCACATGATGTAGGCCTATGGACTGAACAAGAAACCACCAAAAATTTTAACCAGTCATCGTTCTCACAACACTGAGGACCAGTCATTCGAAATGACTTCTCCATGCATTTTATGCATTGGGTAAAAGCACTATGATGAAAAGTGTGATATGTTTTCAGGTATCTCCTATACTAATAGAGCCACATGCTCACCGGTTTGCCACATGATGTAGGCCTATGGACTGAACAAGAAACCACCAAAAATTTTAACTAGTCATCGTTCTCACAACACTGAGGACCAGTCATTCGAAATGACTTCTCCATGCATTTTATGCATTGGTAAAAGCACTATGATGAAAAGTGTGATATGTTTTTCAGGTATCTCCTATACTAATAGAGCCACATGCTCACCGGTTTGCCACATGATGTAGGCCTATGGACTGAACAAGAAACCACCAAAATTTTAACCAGTCATCGTTCTCACAACACTGAGGACCAGTCATTTGAAATGACTTCTCCATGCATTTTATGCATTGGTAAAGCACTATGATGAAAAGTGTGATATGTTTTCAGGTATCTCCTATACTAATAGAGGCCACATGCTCACCGGTTTGCCACATGATGTAGGCCTATGGACTGAACAAGAAACCACTAAAAATTTTAACCAGTCATCGTTCTCACAACACTGAGGACCAGTCATTCGAAATGACTTCTCCATGCATTTTATGCATTGGTAAAAGCACTATGATGAAAAGTGTGATATGTTTTCAGGTGTCTCCTATACTAATAGAGCCACATGCTCACAGGTTTGCCACATGATGTAGGCCTATGGACTGAACAAGAAACCACCAAAAATTTTAACCAGTCATCGTTCTCACAACACTGAGGACCAGTCATTCGAAATGACTTCTCCATGCATTTTAATGCATTGGTAAAAGCACTATGATGAAAAGTGTGATATGTTTTCAGGTATCTCCTATACTAATAGAGCCACATGCTCACCGGTTTGCCACCATGATGTAGGCCTATGGACTGAACAAGAAACCACCAAAAATTTTAACCAGTCATCGTTCTCACAACACTGAGGACCAGTCATTCGAAATGACTTCTCCATGCATTTTATGCATTGGTAAAAGCACTATGATGAAAAGTGTGATATGTTTTCAGGTATCTCCTATACTAATAGAGCCACATGCTCACCGGTTTGCCACATGATGTAGGCCTATGGACTGAACAAGAAACCACCAAAAATTTAACCAGTCATCGTTCTCACAACACTGAGGACCAGTCATTCGAAATGACTTCTCCATGCATTTTATGCATTGGTAAAAGCACTATGATGAAAAGTGTGATATGTTTTCAGGTATCTCCTATACTAATAGAGCCACATGCTCACCGGTTTGCCACATGATGTAGGCCTATGGACTGAACAAGAAACCACCAAAAATTTTAACCAGTCATCATTCTCACAACACTGAGGACCAGTCATTCGAAATGACTTCTCCATGCATTTTATGCATTGGTAAAAGCACTATGATGAAAAGTGTGATATGTTTTCAGGTATCTCCTATACTAATAGAGCCACATGCCTCACCGGTTTGCCACATGATGTAGGCCTATGGACTGAACAAGAAACCACCAAAAATTTTAACCAGTCATCGTTCTCACAACACTGAGGAGCAGTCATTCGAAATGACTTCTCCATGCATTTTATGCATTGGTAAAAGCACTATGATGAAAAGTGTGATATGTTTTCAGGTATCTCCTATACTAATAGAGCCACATGCTCACGCGGTTTGCCACATGATGTAGGCCTATGGACTGAACAAGAAACCACCAAAAATTTTAACCAGTCATCGTTCTCACAACACTGAGGACCAGTCATTCGAAATGACTTCACCATGCATTTTATGCATTGGTAAAAGCAATATGATGAAAAGTGTGATATGTTTTCAGGTATCTCCTATACTAATAGAGCCACATGCTCACCGGTTTGCCACATGATGAAGGCCTATGGACTGAACAAGAAACCACCAAAATTTTAACCAGTCATCGTTCTCAACAACACTGAGGACCAGTCATTCGAAATGACTTCTCCATGCATTTTATGCATTGGTAAAAGCACTATGATGAAAAGTGTGATATGTTTTCAGGTATCTCCTATACTAATAGAGCACATGCTCACCGGTTTGCCACATGATGTAGGCCTATGGACTGAACAAAAAACCACCAAAAATTTAACCAGTCATCGTTCTCACAACACTGAGGACCAGTCATTCGAAATGACTTCTCCATGCATTTTATGCATTGGTAAAAGCACTATGATGAAAAGTGTGATATGTTTTCAGGTATCTCCTATACTAATAGAGCCACATGCTCACCGGTTTGCCACATGATGTAGGCCTATGGACTGAACAAGAAACCACCAAAAATTTTAACCAGTCATCGTTCTCACAACACTGAGGATCAGTCATTCGAAATGACTTCTCCATGCATTTATGCATTGGTAAAAGCACTATGATGAAAAGTGTGATATGTTTTCAGGTATCTCCTATACTAATAGAGCCACATGCTCACCGGTTTGCCACATGATGTAGGCCTATGGACTGAACAAGAAACCACCAAAAATTTAACCAGTCATCGTTCTCACAACACTGAGGACCAGTCATTCGAAATGACTTCTCCATGTATTTATGCATTGGTAAAAGCACTATGATGAAAAGTGTGATATGTTTTCAGGTATCTCCTATACTAATAGAGCCACATGCTCACCGGTTTGCCACATGATGTAGGCCTATGGACTGAACAAGAAACCACCAAAAATTTTAACCAGTCATCGTTCTCACAACACTGAGGACCAGTCATTCGAAATGACTTCTCCATGCATTTTATGCATTGGTAAAAGCACTATGATGAAAAGTGTGATATGTTTTCAGGTATCTCCTATACTAATAGAGCCACATGCTCACCGGTTTGCCACATGATGTAGGCCTATGGACTGAACAAGAAACCACCAAAAATTTTAACCAGTCATCGTTCTCACAACACTGAGGACCAGTCATTCGAAATGACTTCTCCATGCATTTTATGCATTGGTAAAAGCACTATGATGAAAAGTGTGATATGTTTTCAGGTATCTTCTATACTAATAGAGCCACATGCTCACCGGTGTGCCACATGATGTAGGCCTATGGACTGAACAAGAAACCACCAAAAATTTTAACCAGTCATCGTTCTCACAACACTGAGGACCAGTCATTCGAAATGACTTCACCATGCATTTTATGCATTGGTAAAAGCACTATGATGAAAAGTGTGATATGTTTTCAGGTATCTCCTATACTAATAGAGCCACATGCTCACCGGTTTGCCACATGATGTAGGCCTATGGACTGAACAAGAAACCACCAAAAATTTTGACCAGTCATCGTTCTCACAACACTGAGGACCAGTCATTCGAAATGACTTCTCCATGCATTTTATGCATTGGTAAAAGCACTATGATGAAAAGTGTGATATGTTTCAGGTATCTCCTATACTAATAGAGCCACATGCTCACCGGTTTGCCACATGATGTAGGCCTATGGACTGAACAAGAAACCACCAAAAATTTTAACCAGTCATCGTTCTCACAACACTGAGGACCAGTCATTCGAAATGACTTCTCCATGCATTTTATGCATTGGTAAAAGCACTATGATGAAAAGTGTGATATGTTTTCAGGTATCTCCTATACTAATAGAGCCACATGCTCACCGGTTTGCCACATGATGTAGGCCTATGGACTGAACAAGAAACCACCAAAAATTTTAACCAGTCATCATTCTCACAACACTGAGGACCAGTCATTCGAAATGACTTCTCCATGCATTTTATGCATTGGTAAAAAGCACTATGATGAAAAGTGTGATATGTTTTCAGGTATCTCCTATACTAATAGAGCCACATGCTCACCGGTTTGCCACATGATGTAGGCCTATGGACTGAACAAGAAACCACCAAAAATTTTAACCAGTCATCGTCTCACAACACTGAGGAGCAGTCATTCGAAATGACTTCTCCATGCATTTTATGCATTGGTAAAAGCACTATGATGAAAAGTGTGATATGTTTTCAGGTATCTCCTATACTAATAGAGCCACATGCTCACCGGTTTGCCACATGATGTAGGCCTATGGACTGAACAAGAAACCACCAAAAATTTTAACCAGTCATCGTTCTCACAACACTGAGGACCAGTCATTCGAAATGACTTCACCATGCATTTTTATGCATTGGTAAAAGCATATGATGAAAAGTGTGATATGTTTTCAGGTATCTCCTATACTAATAGAGCCACATGCTCACCGGTTTGCCACATGATGAAGGCCTATGGACTGAACAAGAAACCACCAAAAATTTTAACCAGTCATCGTTCTCACAACACTGAGGACCAGTCATTCGAAATGACTTCTCCATGCATTTTATGCATTGGTAAAAGCACTATGATGAAAAGTGTGATATGTTTTCAGGTATCTCCTATACTAATAGAGCCACATGCTCACCGGTTTGCCACATGATGTAGGCCTATGGACTGAACAAGAAACCACCAAAAATTTTAACCAGTCATCGTTCTCACAACACTGAGGACCAGTCATTCGAAATGACTTCTCCATGCATTTTATGCATTGGTAAAAGCACTATGATGAAAAGTGTGATATGTTTTCAGGTATCTCCTATACTAATAGAGCCACATGCTCACCGGTTTGCCACATGATGTAGGCCTATGGACTGAACAAGAAACCACCAAAAATTTTAACCAGTCATCGTTCTCACAACACTGAGGATCAGTCATTCGAAATGACTTCTCCATGCATTTTATGCATTGGTAAAAGCACTATGATGAAAAGTGTGATATGTTTTCAGGTATCTCCTATACTAATAGAGCCACATGCTCACCGGTTTGCCACATGATGTAGGCCTATGGACTGAACAAGAAACCACCAAAATTTTAACCAGTCATCGTTCTCACAACACTGAGGACCAGTCATTCGAAATGACTTCTCCATGCATTTTATGCATTGGTAAAAGCACTATGATGAAAAGTGTGATATGTTTTCAGGTATCTCCTATACTAATAGAGCCACATGCTCACCGGTTTGCCACATGATGTAGGCCTATGGACTGAACAAGAAACCACCAAAAATTTTAACCAGTCATCGTTCTCACAACACTGAGGACCAGTCATTCGAAATGACTTCTCCATGCATTTTATGCATTGGTAAAAGCACTATGATGAAAAGTGTGATATGTTTTCAGGTATCTCCTATACTAATAGAGCCACATGCTCACCGGTTTGCCACATGATGTAGGCCTATGGACTGAACAAGAAACCACCAAAAATTTTAACCAGTCATCGTTCTCACAACACTGAGGACCAGTCATTCGAAATGACTTCTCCATGCATTTTATGCATTGGTAAAAGCACTATGATGAAAAGTGTGATATGTTTTCAGTATCTCCTATACTAATAGAGCCACATGCTCACCGGTTTGCCACATGATGTAGCCCTATGGACTGAACAAGAAACCACCAAAATTTTAACCAGTCATCGTTCTCACAACACTGAGGACCAGTCATTCGAAATGACTTCTCCATGCATTTTATGCATTGGTAAAAGCACTATGATGAAAAGTGTGATATGTTTTCAGGTATCTCCTATACTAATAGAGCCACATGCTCACCGTTTGCCACATGATGTAGGCCTATGGACTGAACAAGAAACCACCAAAAATTTTAACCAGTCATTGTTCTCACAACACTGAGGACCAGTCATTCGAAATGACTTCTCCATGCATTTTATGCATTGTGGTAAAAGCACTATGATGTGATATGTTTTCAGGTATCTCCTATACTAATAGAGCCACATGCTCACCGGTTGCCACATGATGTAGGCCTATGGACTGAACAAGAAACCACCAAAAATTTTAACCAGTCATCGTTCTCACAACACTGAGGACCAGTCATTCGAAATTGACTTCTCCATGCATTTTATGCATTGGTAAAAGCACTATGATGAAAAGTGTGATATGTTTTCAGGTATCTCCTATACTAATAGAGGCCACATGCTCAACCGGTTTGCCACATGATGTAGGCCTATGGACTGAACAAGAAACCACCAAAAATTTTAACCAGTCATCGTTCTCACAACACTGAGGACCAGTCATTCGAAATGACTTCTCCATGCATTTTATGCATTGGTAAAAGCACTATGATGAAAAGTGTGATATGTTTTCAGGTATCTCCTATACTAATAGAGCACATGCTCACCGGGTTTGCCACATGATGTAGGCCTATGGACTGAACAAGAAACCACCAAAAATTTTAACCAGTCATCGTTCTCACAACACTGAGGACCAGTCATTCGAAATGACTTCTCCATGCATTTTATGCATTGGTAAAAGCACTATGATGAAAAGTGTGATATGTTTTCAGGTATCTCCTATACTAATAGAGCCACATGCTCACCGGTTTGCCACATGATGTAGGCCTATGGACTGAACAAGAAACCACCAAAAATTTTAACCAGTCATCGTTCTCACAACACTGAGGACCAGTCATTCGAAATGACTTCTCCATGCATTTTATGCATTGGTAAAAGCACTATGATGAAAAGTGTGATATGTTTTCAGGTATCTCCTATACTAATAGAGCCACATGCTCACCGGTTTGCCACATGATGTAGGCCTATGGACTGAACAAGAAACCACCAAAAATTTTAACCAGTCATCGTTCTCACAACACTGAGGACCAGTCATTCGAAATGACTTCTCCATGCATTTTATGCATTGGTAAAAGCACTATGATGAAAAGTGTGATATGTTTTCAGGTATCTCCTATACTAATAGAGCCACATGCTCACCGGTTTGCCACATGATGTAGGCCTATGGACTGAACAAGAAACCACCAAAAATTTTAACCAGTCATTGTTCTCACAACACTGAGGACCAGTCATTCGAAATGACTTCTCCATGCATTTTATGCATTGGTAAAAGCACTATGATGTGATATGTTTTCAGGTATCTCCTATACTAATAGAGCCACATGCTCACCGGTTTGCCACATGATGTAGGCCTATGGACTGAACAAGAAACCACCAAAAATTTTAACCAGTCATCGTTCTCACAACACTGAGGACCAGTCATTCGAAATGACTTCTCCATGCATTTTATGCATTGGTAAAAGCACTATGATGAAAAGTGTGATATGTTTTCAGGTATCTCCTATACTAATAGAGCCACATGCTCACCGGTTTGCCACATGATGTAGGCCTATGGACTGAACAAGAAACCACCAAAAATTTTAACCAGTCATCGTTCTCACAACACTGAGGACCAGTCATTCGAAATGACTTCTCCATGCATTTTATGCATTGGTAAAAGCACTATGATGAAAGTGTGATATGTTTTCAGGTATCTCCTATACTAATAGAGGCACATGCTCACCGGTTTGCCACATGATGTAGGCCTATGGACTGAACAAGAAACCACCAAAAATTTTAACCAGTCATCGTTCTCACAACACTGAGGACCAGTCATTCGAAATGACTTCTCCATGCATTTTATGCATTGGTAAAAGCACTATGATGAAAAGTGTGATATGTTTTCAGGTATCTCCTATACTAATAGAGCCACATGCTCACCGGTTTGCCACATGATGTAGGCCTATGGACTGAACAAGAAACCACCAAAAATTTTAACCAGTCATCGTTCTCACAACACTGAGGACCAGTCATTCGAAATGACTTCTCCATGCATTTTATGCATTGGTAAAAGCACTATGATGAAAAGTGTGATATGTTTTCAGGTATCTCCTATACTAATAGAGCCACATGCTCACCGGTTTGCCACATGATGTAGGCCTATGGACTGAACAAGAAACCACCAAAAATTTTAACCAGTCATCGTTCTCACAACACTGAGGACCAGTCATTCGAAATGACTTCTCCATGCATTTTATGCATTGGTAAAAGCACTATGATGAAAAGTGTGATATGTTTTCAGGTATCTCCTATACTAATAGAGCCACATGCTCACCGGTTTGCCACATGATGTAGGCCTATGGACTGAACAAGAAACCACCAAAAATTTTAACCAGTCATCGTTCTCACAACACTGAGGACCAGTCATTCGAAATGACTTCTCCATGCATTTTATGCATTGGTAAAAGCACTATGATGAAAAGTGTGATATGTTTTCAGGTATCTCCTATACTAATAGAGCCACATGCTCACCGGTTTGCCACATGATGTAGGCTATGGACTGAACAAGAAACCACCAAAAATTTTAACCAGTCATCGTTCTCACAACACTGAGGACCAGTCATTCGAAATGACTTCTCCATGCATTTTATGCATTGTAAAGCACTTGATGAAAATTTGCATTGTAAAAGCACTATGATGAAAAGTGTGATATGTTTTCAGGTATCTCCTATACTAATAGAGCCACATGCTCACCGGTTTGCCACATGATGTAGGCCTATGGACTGAACAAGAAACCACCAAAAATTTTAACCAGTCATCGTTCTCACAACACTGAGGACCAGTCATTCGAAATGACTTCTCCATGCATTTTATGCATTGGTAAAAGCACTATGATGAAAAGTGTGATATGTTTTCAGGTATCTCCTATACTAATAGAGCCACATGCTCACCGGTTTGCCACATGATGTAGGCCTATGGACTGAACAAGAAACCACCAAAAATTTTAACCAGTCATCGTTCTCACAACACTGAGGACCAGTCATTCGAAATGACTTCTCCATGCATTTTATGCATTGGTAAAAGCACTATGATGAAAAGTGTGATATGTTTTCAGGTATCTCCTATACTAATAGAGCCACATGCTCACCGGTTTGCCACATGATGTAGGCCTATGGACTGAACAAGAAACCACCAAAAATTTTAACCAGTCATCGTTCTCACAACACTGAGGACCAGTCATTCGAAATGACTTCTCCATGCATTTTATGCATTGGTAAAAGCACTATGATGAAAAGTGTGATATGTTTTCAGGTATCTCCTATACTAATAGAGCCACATGCTCACCGGTTTACCACATGATGTAGGCCTATGGACTGAACAAGAAACCACCAAAAATTTTAACCAGTCATCGTTCTCACAACACTGAGGACCAGTCATTCGAAATGACTTCTCCATGCATTTTATGCATTGGTAAAAGCACTATGATGAAATTGCATTGTAAAAGCACTATGTTGAAAAGTGTGATATGTTTTCAGGTATCTCCTATACTAATAGAGCCACATGCTCACCGGTTTGCCACATGATGTAGGCCTATGGACTGAACAAGAAACCACCAAAAATTTTAACCAGTCATCGTTCTCACAACACTGAGGACCAGTCATTCGAATGACTTCTCCATGCATTTTATGCATTGGTAAAAGCACTATGATGAAAAGTGTGATATGTTTTCAGGTATCTCCTATACTAATAGAGCCACATGCTCACCGGTTTGCCACATGATGTAGGCCTATGGACTGAACAAGAAACCACCAAAAATTTTAACCAGTCATCGTTCTCACAACACTGAGGACCAGTCATTCGAAATGACTTCTCCATGCATTTTATGCATTGGTAAAAGCACTATGATGAAAAGTGTGATATGTTTTCAGGTATCTCCTATACTAATAGAGCCACATGCTCACCGGTTTGCCACATGATGTAGGCCTATGGACTGAACAAGAAACCACCAAAAATTTTAACCAGTCATCGTTCTCACAACACTGAGGACCAGTCATTCGAAATGACTTCTCCATGCATTTTATGCATTGGTAAAAGCACTATGATGAAAAGTGTGATATGTTTTCAGGTATCTCCTATACTAATAGAGCCACATGCTCACCGGTTTGCCACATGATGTAGGCCTATGGACTGAACAAGAAACCACCAAAATTTTAACCAGTCATCGTTCTCACAACACTGAGGACCAGTCATTCGAAATGACTTCTCCATGCATTTTATGCATTGGTAAAAGCACTATGATGAAAAGTGTGATATGTTTTCAGGTATCTCCTATACTAATAGAGCCACATGCTCACCGGTTTGCCACATGATGTAGGCCTATGGACTGAACAAGAAACCACCAAAAATTTTAACCAGTCATCGTTCTCACAACACTGAGGACCAGTCATTCGAAATGACTTCTCCATGCATTTTATGCATTGGTAAAAGCACTATGATGAAAAGTGTGATATGTTTTCAGGTATCTCCTATACTAATAGAGCCACATGCTCACCGGTTTGCCACATGATGTAGGCCTATGGACTGAACAAGAAACCACCAAAAATTTTAACCAGTCATCGTTCTCACAACACTGAGGACCAGTCATTCGAATGACTTCTCCATGCATTTTATGCATTGGTAAAAGCACTATGATGAAAAGTGTGATATGTTTTCAGGTATCTCCTATACTAATAGAGCCACATGCTCACCGGTTTGCCACATGATGTAGGCCTATGGACTGAACAAGAAACCACCAAAAATTTTAACCAGTCATCGTTCTCACAACACTGAGGACAGTCATTCGAAATGACTTCTCCATGCATTTTATGCATTGGTAAAAGCACTATGATGAAAAGTGTGATATGTTTTCAGGTATCTCCTATACCAATAGAGCCACATGCTCACCGGTTTGCCACATGATGTAGGCCTATGGACTGAACAAGAAACCACCAAAAATTTTAACCAGTCATCGTTCTCACAACACTGAGGACCAGTCATTCGAAATGACTTCTCCATGCATTTTATGCATTGGTAAAAGCACTATGATGAAAAGTGTGATATGTTTCAGGTATCTCCTATACTAATAGAGCCACATGCTCACCGGTTTGCCACATGATGTAGGCCTATGGACTGAACAAGAAACCACCAAAAATTTTAACCAGTCATCGTTCTCACAACACTGAGGACCAGTCATTCGAAATGACTTCTCCATGCATTTTATGCATTGGTAAAAGCACTATGATGAAAAGTGTGATATGTTTTCAGGTATCTCCTATACTAATAGAGCCACATGCTCACCGGTTTGCCACATGATGTAGGCCTATGGACTGAACAAGAAACCACCAAAAATTTTAACCAGTCATCGTTCTCACAACACTGAGGACCAGTCATTCGAAATGACTTCTCCATGCATTTTATGCATTGGTAAAAGCACTATGATGAAAAGTGTGATATGTTTTCAGGTATCTCCTATACTAATAGAGCCACATGCTCACCGGTTTGCCACATGAGTAGGCCTATGGACTGAACAAGAAACCACCAAAAATTTTAACCAGTCATCGTTCTCACAACACTGAGGGCCAGTCATTCGAAATGACTTCTCCATGCATTTTATGCATTGGTAAAAGCACTATGATGAAAAGTGTGATATGTTTTCAGGTATCTACTATACTAATAGAGCCACATGCTCACCGGTTTGACACATGATGTAGGCCTATGGACTGAACAAGAAACCACCAAAATTTTAACCAGTCATCGTTCTCACAACAACTGAGGACCAGTCATTCGAAATGACTTCTCCATGCATTTTATGCATTGGTAAAAGCACTATGATGAAAAGTGTGATATGTTTTCAGGTATCTCCTATACTAATAGAGCCACATGCTCACCGGTTTGCCACATGATGTAGGCCTATGGACTGAACAAGAAACACCAAAAATTTTAACCAGTCATCGTTCTCACAACACTGAGGACCAGTCATTCGAAATGACTTCTCCATGCATTTTATGCATTGGTAAAAGCACTATGATGAAAAGTGTGATATGTTTTCAGGTATCTCCTATACTAATAGAGCCACATGCTCACCGGTTTGCCACATGATGTAGGCCTATGGACTGAACAAGAAACCACCAAAAATTTTAACCAGTCATCGTTCTCACAACACTGAGGACCAGTCATTCGAAATGACTTCTCCATGCATTTTATGCATTGGTAAAAGCACTATGATGAAAAGTGTGATATGTTTTCAGGTATCTCCTATACTAATAGAGCCACATGCTCACCGGTTTGCCACATGATGTAGGCCTATGGACTGAACAAGAAACCACCAAAAATTTTAACCAGTCATCGTTCTCACAACACTGAGGACCAGTCATTCGAAATGACTTCTCCATGCATTTTATGCATTGGTAAAAGCACTATGATGAAAAGTGTGATATGTTTTCAGGTATCTCCTATACTAATAGAGCCACATGCTCACGGTTTGCCACATGATGTAGGCCTATGGACTGAACAAGAAACCACCAAAAATTTTAACCAGTCATCGTTCTCACAACACTGAGGACCAGTCATTCGAAATGACTTCTCCATGCATTTTATGCATTGGTAAAAGCACTATGATGAAAAGTGTGATATGTTTTCAGGTATCTCCTATACTAATAGAGCCACATGCTCACCGGTTTGCCACATGATGTAGGCCTATGGACTGAACAAGAAACCACCAAAAATTTTAACCAGTCATCGTTCTCACAACACTGAGGACCAGTCATTCGAATGACTTCTCCATGCATTTTATGCATTGGTAAAAGCACTATGATGAAAAGTGTGATATGTTTTCAGGTATCTCCTATACTAATAGAGCACATGCTCACCGGTTTGCCACATGATGTAGGCCTATGGACTGAACAAGAAACCACCAAAAATTTTAACCAGTCATCGTTCTCACAACACTGAGGACCAGTCATTTGAAAATGACTTCTCCATGCATTTTATGCATTCGTAAAAGCACTATGATGAAAAGTGTGATATGTTTTCAGGTATCTCCTATACTAATGGAGCCACATGCTCACCGGTTTGCCACATGATGTAGGCCTATGGACTGAACAAGAAACCACCAAAAATTTTAAACCAGTCATCGTTCTCACAACACTGAGGACCAGTCATTCGAAATGACTTCTCCATGCATTTTATGCATTGGTAAAAGCACTATGATGAAAAGTGTGATATGTTTTCAGGTATCTCCTATACTAATAGAGCCACATGCTCACCGGTTTGCCACATGATGTAGGCCTATGGACTGAACAAGAAACCACCAAAAATTTTAACCAGTCATCGTTCTCACAACACTGAGGACCAGTCATTCGAAATGACTTCTCCATGCATTTTATGCATTGGTAAAAGCACTATGATGAAAAGTGTGATATGTTTTCAGGTATCTCCTATACTAATAGAGCCACATGCTCACCGTTTGCCACATGATGTAGGCCTATGGACTGAACAAGAAACCACCAAAAATTTTAACCAGTCATCGTTCTCACAACACTGAGGACCAGTCATTCGAAATGACTTCTCCATGCATTTATGCATTGGTAAAAGCACTATGATGAAAAGTGTGATATGTTTTCAGGTATCTCCTATACTAATAGAGCCACATGCTCACCGGTTTGCCACATGATGTAGGCCTATGGACTGAACAAGAAACCACCAAAAATTTTAACCAGTCATCGTTCTCACAACACTGAGGACCAGTCATTCGAAATGACTTCTCCATGCATTTTATGCATTGGTAAAAGCACTATGATGAAAAGTGTGATATGTTTTCAGGTATCTCCTATACTAATAGAGCCACATGCTCACCGGTTTGCCACATGATGTATGCCTATGGACTGAACAATAAAACCACCAAAAATTTTAACCAGTCATCGTTCTCACAACACTGAGACCAGTCATTCGAATTGACTTCTCCATGCATTTTATGCATTGGTAAAAGCACTATGATGAAAAGTGTGATATGGTTTCAGGTATCTCCTATACTAATAGAGCCACATGCTCACCGGTTTGCCACATGATGTAGGCCTATGGACTGAACAAGAAACCACCAAAAATTTTAACCAGTCATCGTTCTCACAACACTGAGGACCAGTCATTCGAAATGACTTCTCCATGCATTTTATGCATTGGTAAAAGCACTATGATGAAAAGTGTGATATGTTTTCAGGTATCTCCTATACTAATAGAGCCACAGCCTCACACCGGTTTGCCACATGATGTAGGCCTATGGACTGAACAAGAACCACCAAAAATTTTAACCAGTCATCGTTCTCACAACACTGAGACCAGTCATTCGAAATGACTTCTCCATGCATTTTATGCATTGGTAAAAGCACTATGATGAAAAGTGTGATATGTTTTCAGGTATCTCCTATACTAATAGAGCCACATGCTCACTCGGTTTGCCACATGATGTAGGCCTATGGACTGAGACAAGAAACCACCAAAAATTTTAACCAGTCATCGTTCTCACAACACTGAGGACCAGTCATTCGAAATGACTTCTCCATGCATTTTATGCATTGGTAAAAGCACTATGATGAAAAGTGTGATATGTTTTCAGGTATCTCCTATACTAATAGAGCCACATGCTCACCGGTTTGCCACATGATGTAGGCCTATGGACTGAACAAGAAACCACCAAAAATTTTAACCAGTCATCGTTCTCACAACACTGAGGACCAGTCATTCGAAATGACTTCTCCATGCATTTTATGCATTGGTAAAAGCACTATGATGAAAAGTGTGATATGTTTTCAGGTATCTCCTATACTAATAGAGCCACATGCTCACCGGTTTGCCACATGATGTAGGCCTATGGACTGAACAAGAAACCACCAAAAATTTTAACCAGTCATCGTTCTCACAACACTGAGGACCAGTCATTCGAAATGACTTCTCCATGCATTTTATGCATTGGTAAAAGCACTATGATGAAAAGTGTGATATGTTTTCAGGTATCTCCTATACTAATAGAGCCACATGCTCACCGGTTTGCCACATGATGTAGGCCTATGGACTGAACAAGAAACCACCAAAAATTTTAAGCAGTCATCGTTCTCACAACACTGAGGACCAGTCATTCGAAATGACTTCTCCATGCATTTTATGCATTGGTAAAAGCACTATGATGAAAAGTGTGATATGTTTTCAGGTATCTCCTATACTAATAGAGCCACATGCTCACCGGTTTGCCACATGATGTAGGCCTAATGGACTGAACAAGAAACCACCAAAAATTTTAACCAGTCATCGTTCTCACAACACTGAGGACCAGTCATTCGAAATGACTTCTCCATGCATTTTATGCATTGGTAAAAGCACTATGATGAAAAGTGTTATATGTTTTCAGGTATCTCCTATACTAATAGAGCCACATGCTCACCGGTTTGCCACATGATGTAGGCCTATGGACTGAACAAGAAACCACCAAAAATTTTAACCAGCCATCGTTCTCACAACACTGAGGACCAGTCATTCGAAATGACTTCTCCATGCATTTTATGCATTGGTAAAAGCACTATGATGAAAAGTGTGATATGTTTTTCAGGTATCTCCTATACTAATAGAGCCACATGCTCACCGGTTTGCCACATGATGTAGGCTAATGGACTGAACAAGAAACCACCAAAAAGTTTAACCAGTCATCGTTCTCACAACACTGAGGACCAGTCATTCGAAATGACTTCTCCATGCATTTTATGCATTGGTAAAAGCACTATGATGAAAAGTGTGATATGTTTTCAGGTATCTCCTATACTAATAGAGCCACATGCTCACCGGTTTGCCACATGATGTAGGCCTATGGACTGAACAAGAAACCACCAAAAATTTTAACCAGTCATCGTTCTCACAACACTGAGGACCAGTCATTCGAAATGACTTCTCCATGCATTTTATGCATTGGTAAAAGCACTATGATGAAAAGTGTGATATGTTTTCAGGTATCTCCTATACTAATAGAGCCACATGCTCACCGGTTTGCCACATGATGTAGGCCTATGGACTGAACAAGAAACCACCAAAAATTTTAACCAGTCATCGTTCTCACAACACTGAGGACCAGTCATTCGAAATGACTTCTCCATGCATTTTATGCATTGGTAAAAGCACTATGATGAAAAGTGTGATATGTTTTCAGGTATTTCCTATACTAATAGAGCCACATGCTCACCGGTTTGCCACATGATGTAGGCCTATGGACTGAACAAGAAACCACCAAAAATTTTAACCAGTCATCGTTCTCACAACACTGAGGACCAGTCATTCGAAATGACTTCTCCATGCATTTTATGCATTGGTAAAAGCACTATGATGAAAAGTGTGATATGTTTTCAGGTATCTCCTATACTAATAGAGCCACATGCTCACCGGTTTGCCACATGATGTAGGCCTATGGACTGAACAAGAAACCACCAAAAATTTTAACCAGTCATCGTTCTCACAACACTGAGGACCAGTCATTCGAAATGACTTCTCCATGCATTTTATGCATTGGTAAAAGCACTATGATGAAAAGTGTGATATGTTTTCAGGTATCTCCTATACTAATAGAGCCACATGCTCACCGGTTTGCCACATGATGTAGGCCTATGGACTGAACAAGAAACCACCAAAAATTTTAACCAGTCATCGTTCTCACAACACTGAGGACCAGTCATTCGAAATGACTTCTCCATGCATTTTATGCATTGGTAAAAGCACTATGATGAAAAGTGTGATATGTTTTCAGGTATCTCCTATACTAATAGAGCCACATGCTCACCGGTTTGCCACATGATGTAGGCCTATGGACTGAACAAGAAACCACCAAAAATTTTAACCAGTCATCGTTCTCACAACACTGAGGACCAGTCATTCGAAATGACTTCTCCATGCATTTTATGCATTGGTAAAAGCACTATGATGAAAAGTGTGATATGTTTTCAGGTATCTCCTATACTAATAGAGCCACATGCTCACCGGTTTGCCACATGATGTAGGCCTATGGACTGAACAAGAAACCACCAAAAATTTTAACCAGTCATCGTTCTCACAACACTGAGGACCAGTCATTCGAAATGACTTCTCCATGCATTTTATGCATTGGTAAAAGCACTATGATGAAAAGTGTGATATGCTTTTCAGGTATCTCCTATACTAATAGAGCCACATGCTCACCGGTTTGCCACATGATGTAGGCCTATGGACTGAACAAGAAACCACCAAAAATTTTAACCAGTCATCATTCTCACAACACTGAGGACCAGTCATTCGAAATGACTTCTCCATGCATTTTATGCATTGGTAAAAGCACTATGATGAAAAGTGTGATATGTTTTCAGGTATCTCCTATACTAATAGAGCCACATGCTCACCGGTTTGCCACATGATGTAGGCCTATGGACTGAACAAGAAACCACCAAAAATTTTAACCAGTCATCGTTCTCACAACACTGAGGACCAGTCATTCGAAATGACTTCTCCATGCATTTTATGCATTGGTAAAAGCACTATGATGAAAAGTGTGATATGTTTTCAGGTATCTCCTATACTAATAGAGCCACATGCTCACCGGTTTGCCACATGATGTAGGCCTATGGACTGAACAAGAAACCACCAAAAATTTTAACCAGTCATCGTTCTCACAACACTGAGGACCAGTCATTCGAAATGACTTCTCCATGCATTTTATGCATTGGTAAAAGCACTATGATGAAAAGTGTGATATGTTTTCAGGTATCTCCTATACTAATAGAGCCACATGCTCACCGGTTTGCCACATGATGTAGGCCTATGGACTGAACAAGAAACCACCAAAAATTTTAACCAGTCATCGTTCTCACAACACTGAGGACCAGTCATTCGAAATGACTTCTCCATGCATTTTATGCATTGGTAAAAGCACTATGATGAAAAGTGTGATATGTTTTCAGGTATCTCCTATACTAATAGAGCCACATGCTCACCGGTTTGCCACATGATGTAGGCCTATGGACTGAACAAGAAACCACCAAAAATTTTAACCAGTCATCGTTCTCACAACACTGAGGACCAGTCATTCGAAATGACTTCTCCATGCATTTTATGCATTGGTAAAAGCACTAACCAGTCATTCGAAGTGACTTCTCCATGCATTTTATGCATTGGTAAAAGCACTATGATGAAAAGTGTGATATGTTTTCAGGTATCTCCTATACTAATAGAGCCACATGCTCACCGGTTTGCCACATGATGTAGGCCTATGGACTGAACAAGAAACCACCAAAAATTTTAACCAGTCATCGTTCTCACAACACTGAGGACCAGTCATTCGAAATGACTTCTCCATGCATTTTATGCATTGGTAAAAGCACTATGATGAAAAGTGTGATGTTTTCAGGTATCTCCTATATTAATAGAGCCACATGCTCACCGGTTTGCCACATGATGTAGGCCTATGGACTGAACAAGAAACCACCAAAAATTTTAACCAGTCATCGTTCTCACAACACTGAGGACCAGTCATTCGAAATGACTTCTCCATGCATTTTATGCATTGGTAAAAGCACTATGATGAAAAGTGTGATATGTTTTCAGGTATCTCCTATACTAATAGAGCCACATGCTCACCGCTTTGCCACATGATGTAGGCCTATGGACTGAACAAGAAACCACCAAAAATTTTAACCAGTCATCGTTCTCACAACACTGAGGACCAGTCATTCGAAATGACTTCTCCATGCATTTTATGCATTGGTAAAAGCACTATGATGAAAAGTGTGATATGTTTTCAGGTATCTCCTATACTAATAGAGCCACATGCTCACCGGTTTGCCACATTATGTAGGCCTATGGACTGAACAAGAAACCACCAAAAATTTTAACCAGTCATCGTTCTCACAACACTGAGGACCAGTCATTCGAAATGACTTCTCCATGCATTTTATGCATTGGTAAAAGCACTATGATGAAAAGTGTGATATGTTTTCAGGTATCTCCTATACTAATAGAGCCACATGCTCACCGGTTTGCCACATGATGTAGGCCTATGGACTGAACAAGAAACCACCAAAAATTTTAACCAGTCATCGTTCTCACAACACTGAGGACCAGTCATTCGAAATGACTTCTCCATGCATTTTATGCATTGGTAAAAGCACTATGATGAAAAGTGTGATATGTTTTCAGGTATCTCCTATACTAATAGAGCCACATGCTCACCGGTTTGCCACATGATGTAGGCCTATGGACTGAACAAGAAACCACCAAAAATTTTAACCAGTCATCGTTCTCACAACACTGAGGACCAGTCATTCGAAATGACTTCTCCATGCATTTTATGCATTGGTAAAAGCACTATGATGAAAAGTGTGATATGTTTTCAGGTATCTCCTATACTAATAGAGCCACATGCTCACCGGTTTGCCACATGATGTAGGCCTATGGACTGAACAAGAAACCACCAAAAATTTTAACCAGTCATCGTTCTCACAACACTGAGGACCAGTCATTCGAAATGACTTCTCCATGCGACTTCTCCATGCATTTTATGCATTGGTAAAAGCACTATGATGAAAAGTGTGATATGTTTTCAGGTATCTCCTATACTAATAGAGCCACATGCTCACCGGTTTGCCACATGATGTAGGCCTATGGACTGAACAAGAAACCACCAAAAATTTTAACCAGTCATCGTTCTCACAACACTGAGGACCAGTCATTCGAAATGACTTCTCCATGCATTGTATGCATTGGTAAAAGCACTATGATGAAAAGTGTGATATGTTTTCAGGTATCTCCTATACTAATAGAGCCACATGCTCACCGGTTTGCCACATGATGTAGGCCTATGGACTGAACAAGAAACCACCAAAAATTTTAACCAGTCATCGTTCTCACAACACTGAGGACCAGTCATTCGAAATGACTTCTCCATGCATTGTATGCATTGGTAAAAGCACTATGATGAAAAGTGTGATATGTTTTCAGGTATCTCCTATACTAATAGAGCCACATGCTCACCGGTTTGCCACATGATGTAGGCCTATGGACTGAACAAGAAACCACCAAAAATTTTAACCAGTCATCGTTCTCACAACACTGAGGACCAGTCATTCGAAATGACTTCTCCATGCATTTTATGCATTGGTAAAAGCACTATGATGAAAAGTGTGATATGTTTTCAGGTATCTCCTATACTAATAGAGCCACATGCTCACCGGTTTGCCACATGATGTAGGCCTATGGACTGAACAAGAAACCACCAAAAATTGTAACCAGTCATCGTTCTCACAACACTGAGGACCAGTCATTCGAAATGACTTCTCCATGCATTTTATGCATTGGTAAAAGCACTATGATGAAAAGTGTGATATGTTTTCAGGTATCTCCTATACTAATAGAGCCACATGCTCACCGGTTTGCCACATGATGTAGGCCTATGGACTGAACAAGAAACCACCAAAAATTTTAACCAGTCATCGTTCTCACAACACTGAGGACCAGTCATTCGAAATGACTTCTCCATGCATTGTATGCATTGGTAAAAGCACTATGATGAAAAGTGTGATATGTTTTCAGGTATCTCCTATACTAATAGAGCCACATGCTCACCGGTTTGCCACATGATGTAGGCCTATGGACTGAACAAGAAACCACCAAAAATTTTAACCAGTCATCGTTCTCACAACACTGAGGACCAAGTCATTCGAAATGACTTCTCCATGCATTTTATGCATTGGTAAAAGCACTATGATGAAAAGTGTGATATGTTTTCAGGTATCTCCTATACTAATAGAGCCACATGCTCACCGGTTTGCCACATGATGTAGGCCTATGGACTGAACAAGAAACCACCAAAAATTTTAACCAGTCATCGTTCTCACAACACTGAGGACGAGTCATTCGAAATGACTTCTCCATGCATTTTATGCATTGGTAAAAGCACTATGATGAAAAGTGTGATATGTTTTCAGGTATCTCCTATACTAATAGAGCCACATGCTCACCGGTTTGCCACATGATGTAGGCCTATGGACTGAACAAGAAACCACCAAAAATTTTAACCAGTCATCATTCTCACAACACTGAGGACCAGTCATTCGAAATGACTTCTCCATGCATTGTATGCATTGGTAAAAGCACTATGATGAAAAGTGTGATATGTTTTCAGGTATCTCCTATACTAATAGAGCCACATGCTCACCGGTTTGCCACATGATGTAGGCCTATGGACTGAACAAGAAACCACCAAAAATTTTAACCAGTCATCGTTCTCACAACACTGAGGACCAGTCATTCGAAATGACTTCTCCATGCATTGTATGCATTGGTAAAAGCACTATGATGAAAAGTGTGATATGTTTTCAGGTATCTCCTATACTAATAGAGCCACATGCTCACCGGTTTGCCACATGATGTAGGCCTATGGACTGAACAAGAAACCACCAAAATTTTAACCAGTCATCGTTCTCACAACACTGAGGACCAGTCATTCGAAATGACTTCTCCATGCATTTTATGCATTGGTAAAAGCACTATGATGAAAAGTGTGATATGTTTTCAGGTATCTCCTATACTAATAGAGCCACATGCTCACCGGTTTGCCACATGATGTAGGCCTATGGACTGAACAAGAAACCACCAAAAATTTTAACCAGTCATCGTTCTCACAACACTGAGGACCAGTCATTCGAAATGACTTCTCCATGCATTTTATGCATTGGTAAAAGCACTTTGATGAAAAGTGTGATATGTTTTCAGGTATCTCCTATACTAATAGAGCCACATGCTCACCGGTTTGCCACATGATGTAGGCCTATGGACTGAACAAGAAACCACCAAAAATTTTAACCAGTCATCGTTCTCACAACACTGAGGACCAGTCATTCGAAATGACTTCTCCATGCATTTTATGCATTGGTAAAAGCACTATGATGAAAAGTGTGATATGTTTTCAGGTATCTCCTATACTAATAGAGCCACATGCTCACCGGTTTGCCACATGATGTAGGCCTATGGACTGAACAAGAAACCACCAAAAATTTTAACCAGTCATCGTTCTCACAACACTGAGGACCAGTCATTCGAAATGACTTCTCCATGCATTTTATGCATTGGTAAAAGCACTATGATGAAAAGTGTGATATGTTTTCAGGTATCTCCTATACTAATAGAGCCACATGCTCACCGGTTTGCCACATGATGTAGGCCTATGGACTGAACAAGAAACCACCAAAAATTTTAACCAGTCATCGTTCTCACAACACTGAGGACCAGTCATTCGAAATGACTTCTCCATGCATTGTATGCATTGGTAAAAGCACTATGATGAAAAGTGTGATATGTTTTCAGGTATCTCCTATACTAATAGAGCCACATGCTCACCGGTTTGCCACATGATGTAGGCCTATGGACTGAACAAGAAACCACCAAAAATTTTAACCAGTCATTGTCTCACAACACTGAGGACCAGTCATTCGAAATGACTTCTCCATGCATTTTATGCATTGGTAAAAGCACTATGATGAAAAGTGTGATATGTTTTCAGGTATCTCCTATACTAATAGAGCCACATGCTCACCGGTTTGCCACATGATGTAGGCCTATGGACTGAACAAGAAACCACCAAAAATTTTAACCAGTCATCGTTCTCGGACCAGTCATTCGAAATGACTTCTCCATGCATTTTATGCATTGGTAAAAGCACTATGATGAAAAGTGTGATATGTTTTCAGGTATCTCCTATACTAATAGAGCCACATGCTCACCGGTTTGCCACATGATGTAGGCCTATGGACTGAACAAGAAACCACCAAAAATTTTAACCAGTCATCGTTCTCACAACACTGAGGACCAGTCATTCGAAATGACTTCTCCATGCATTTTATGCATTGGTAAAAGCACTATGATGAAAAGTGTGATATGTTTTCAGGTATCTCCTATACTAATAGAGCCACATGCTCACCGGTTTGCCACATGATGTAGGCCTATGGACTGAACAAGAAACCACCAAAAATTTTAACCAGTCATCGTTCTCACAACACTGAGGACCAGTCATTCGAAATGACTTCTCCATGCATTTTATGCATTGGTAAAAGCACTATGATGAAAAGTGTGATATGTTTTCAGGTATCTCCTATACTAATAGAGCCACATGCTCACCGGTTTGCCACATGATGTAGGCCTATGGACTGAACAAGAAACCACCAAAAATTTTAACCAGTCATCGTTCTCACAACACTGAGGACCAGTCATTCGAAATGACTTCTCCATGCATTTTATGCATTGGTAAAAGCACTATGATGAAAAGTGTGATATGTTTTCAGGTATCTCCTATACTAATAGAGCCACATGCTCACCGGTTTGCCACATGATGTAGGCCTATGGACTGAACAAGAAACCACCAAAAATTTTAACCAGTCATCGTTCTCACAACACTGAGGACCAGTCATTCGAAATGACTTCTCCATGCATTTTATGCATTGGTAAAAGCACTATGATGAAAAGTGTGATATGTTTTCAGGTATCTCCTATACTAATAGAGCCACATGCTCACCGGTTTGCCACATGATGTAGGCCTATGGACTGAACAAGAAACCACCAAAAATTTTAACCAGTCATCGTTCTCACAACACTGAGGACCAGTCATTCGAAATGACTTCTCCATGCATTTTATGCATTGGTAAAAGCACTATGATGAAAAGTGTGATATGTTTTCAGGTATCTCCTATACTAATAGAGCCACATGCTCACCGGTTTGCCACATGATGTAGGCCTATGGACTGAACAAGAAACCACCAAAAATTTTAACCAGTCATCGTTCTCACAACACTGAGGACCAGTCATTCGAAATGACTTCTCCATGCATTTTATGCATTGGTAAAAGCACTATGATGAAAAGTGTGATATGTTTTCAGGTATCTCCTATACTAATAGAGCCACATGCTCACCGGTTTGCCACATGATGTAGGCCTATGGACTGAACAAGAAACCACCAAAAATTTTAACCAGTCATCGTTCTCACAACACTGAGGACCAGTCATTCGAAATGACTTCTCCATGCATTTTATGCATTGGTAAAAGCACTATGATGAAAAGTGTGATATGTTTTCAGGTATCTCCTATACTAATAGAGCCACATGCTCACCGGTTTGCCACATGATGTAGGCCTATGGACTGAACAAGAAACCACCAAAAATTTTAACCAGTCATCGTTCTCACAACACTGAGGACCAGTCATTCGAAATGACTTCTCCATGCATTTTATGCATTGGTAAAAGCACTATGATGAAAAGTGTGATATGTTTTCAGGTATCTCCTATACTAATAGAGCCACATGCTCACCGGTTTGCCACATGATGTAGGCCTATGGACTGAACAAGAAACCACCAAAAATTTTAACCAGTCATCGTTCTCACAACACTGAGGACCAGTCATTCGAAATGACTTCTCCATGCATTTTATGCATTGGTAAAAGCACTATGATGAAAAGTGTGATATGTTTTCAGGTATCTCCTATACTAATAGAGCCACATGCTCACCGGTTTGCCACATGATGTAGGCCTATGGACTGAACAAGAAACCACCAAAAATTTTAACCAGTCATCGTTCTCACAACACTGAGGACCAGTCATTCGAAATGACTTCTCCATGCATTTTATGCATTGGTAAAAGCACTATGATGAAAAGTGTGATATGTTTTCAGGTATCTCCTATACTAATAGAGCCACATGCTCACCGGTTTGCCACATGATGTAGGCCTATGGACTGAACAAGAAACCACCAAAAATTTTAACCAGTCATCGTTCTCACAACACTGAGGACCAGTCATTCGAAATGACTTCTCCATGCATTTTATGCATTGGTAAAAGCACTATGATGAAAAGTGTGATATGTTTTCAGGTATCTCCTATACTAATAGAGCACATGCTCACCGGTTTGCCACATGATGTAGGCCTATGGACTGAACAAGAAACCACCAAAAATTTTAACCAGTCATCGTTCTCACAACACTGAGGACCAGTCATTCGAAATGACTTCTCCATGCATTTTATGCATTGGTAAAAGCACTATGATGAAAAGTGTGATATGTTTTCAGGTATCTCCTATACTAATAGAGCCACATGCTCACCGGTTTGCCACATGATGTAGGCCTATGGACTGAACAAGAAACCACCAAAAATTTTAACCAGTCATCGTTCTCACAACACTGAGGACCAGTCATTCGAAATGACTTCTCCATGCATTTTATGCATTGGTAAAAGCACTATGATGAAAAGTGTGATATGTTTTCAGGTATCTCCTATACTAATAGAGCCACATGCTCACCGGTTTGCCACATGATGTAGGCCTATGGACTGAACAAGAAACCACCAAAAATTTTAACCAGTCATCGTTCTCACAACACTGAGGACCAGTCATTCGAAATGACTTCTCCATGCATTTTATGCATTGGTAAAAGCACTATGATGAAAAGTGTGATATGTTTTCAGGTATCTCCTATACTAATAGAGCCACATGCTCACCGGTTTGCCACATGATGTAGGCCTATGGACTGAACAAGAAACCACCAAAAATTTTAACCAGTCATCGTTCTCACAACACTGAGGACCAGTCATTCGAAATGACTTCTCCATGCATTTTATGCATTGGTAAAAGCACTATGATGAAAAGTGTGATATGTTTTCAGGTATCTCCTATACTAATAGAGCCACATGCTCACCGGTTTGCCACATGATGTAGGCCTATGGACTGAACAAGAAACCACCAAAAATTTTAACCAGTCATCGTTCTCACAACACTGAGGACCAGTCATTCGAAATGACTTCTCCATGCATTTTATGCATTGGTAAAAGCACTATGATGAAAAGTGTGATATGTTTTCAGGTATCTCCTATACTAATAGAGCCACATGCTCACCGGTTTGCCACATGATGTAGGCCTATGGACTGAACAAGAAACCACCAAAAATTTTAACCAGTCATCGTTCTCACAACACTGAGGACCAGTCATTCGAAATGACTTCTCCATGCATTTTATGCATTGGTAAAAGCACTATGATGAAAAGTGTGATATGTTTTCAGGTATCTCCTATACTAATAGAGCCACATGCTCACCGGTTTGCCACATGATGTAGGCCTATGGACTGAACAAGAAACCACCAAAAATTTTAACCAGTCATCGTTCTCACAACACTGAGGACCAGTCATTCGAAATGACTTCTCCATGCATTTTATGCATTGGTAAAAGCACTATGATGAAAAGTGTGATATGTTTTTCAGGTATCTCCTATACTAATATAGCCAATGCTCACCGGTTTGCCACATGATGTAGGCCTATGGACTGAACAAGAAACCACCAAAAATTTTAACCAGTCATCGTTCTCACAACACTGAGGACCAGTCATTCGAAATGACTTCTCCATGCATTTTATGCATTGGTAAAAGCACTATGATGAAAAGTGTGATATGTTTTCAGGTATCTCCTATACTAATAGAGCCACATGCTCACCGGTTTGCCACATGATGTAGGCCTATGGACTGAACAAGAAACCACCAAAAATTTTAACCAGTCATCGTTCTCACAACACTGAGGACCAGTCATTCGAAATGACTTCTCCATGCATTTTATGCATTGGTAAAAGCACTATGATGAAAAGTGTGATATGTTTTCAGGTATCTCCTATACTAATAGAGCCACATGCTCACCGGTTTGCCACATGATGTAGGCCTATGGACTGAACAAGAAACCACCAAAAATTTTAACCAGTCATCGTTCTCACAACACTGAGGACCAGTCATTCGAAATGACTTCTCCATGCATTTTATGCATTGGTAAAAGCACTATGATGAAAAGTGTGATATGTTTTCAGGTATCTCCTATACTAATAGAGCCACATGCTCACCGGTTTGCCACATGATGTAGGCCTATGGACTGAACAAGAAACCACCAAAAATTTTAACCAGTCATCGTTCTCACAACACTGAGGACCAGTCATTCGAAATGACTTCTCCATGCATTTTATGCATTGGTAAAAGCACTATGATGAAAAGTGTGATATGTTTTCAGGTATCTCCTATACTAATAGAGCCACATGCTCACCGGTTTGCCACATGATGTAGGCCTATGGACTGAACAAGAAACCACCAAAAATTTTAACCAGTCATCGTTCTCACAACACTGAGGACCAGTCATTCGAAATGACTTCTCCATGCATTTTATGCATTGGTAAAAGCACTATGATGAAAAGTGTGATATGTTTTCAGGTATCTCCTATACTAATAGAGCCACATGCTCACCGGTTTGCCACATGATGTAGGCCTATGGACTGAACAAGAAACCACCAAAAATTTTAACCAGTCATCGTTCTCACAACACTGAGGACCAGTCATTCGAAATGACTTCTCCATGCATTTTATGCATTGGTAAAAGCACTATGATGAAAAGTGTGATATGTTTTCAGGTATCTCCTATACTAATAGAGCCACATGCTCACCGGTTTGCCACATGATGTAGGCCTATGGACTGAACAAGAAACCACCAAAAATTTTAACCAGTCATCGTTCTCACAACACTGAGGACCAGTCATTCGAAATGACTTCTCCATGCATTTTATGCATTGGTAAAAGCACTATGATGAAAAGTGTGATATGTTTTCAGGTATCTCCTATACTAATAGAGCCACATGCTCACCGGTTTGCCACATGATGTAGGCCTATGGACTGAACAAGAAACCACCAAAAATTTTAACCAGTCATCGTTCTCACAACACTGAGGACCAGTCATTCGAAATGACTTCTCCATGCATTTTATGCATTGGTAAAAGCACTATGATGAAAAGTGTGATATGTTTTCAGGTATCTCCTATACTAATAGAGCCACATGCTCACCGGTTTGCCACATGATGTAGGCCTATGGACTGAACAAGAAACCACCAAAAATTTTAACCAGTCATCGTTCTCACAACACTGAGGACCAGTCATTCGAAATGACTTCTCCATGCATTTTATGCATTGGTAAAAGCACTATGATGAAAAGTGTGATATGTTTTCAGGTATCTCCTATACTAATAGAGCCACATGCTCACCGGTTTGCCACATGATGTAGGCCTATGGACTGAACAAGAAACCACCAAAAATTTTAACCAGTCATCGTTCTCACAACACTGAGGACCAGTCATTCGAAATGACTTCTCCATGCATTTTATGCATTGGTAAAAGCACTATGATGAAAAGTGTGATATGTTTTCAGGTATCTCCTATACTAATAGAGCCACATGCTCACCGGTTTGCCACATGATGTAGGCCTATGGACTGAACAAGAAACCACCAAAAATTTTAACCAGTCATCGTTCTCACAACACTGAGGACCAGTCATTCGAAATGACTTCTCCATGCATTTTATGCATTGGTAAAAGCACTATGATGAAAAGTGTGATATGTTTTCAGGTATCTCCTATACTAATAGAGCCACATGCTCACCGGTTTGCCACATGATGTAGGCCTATGGACTGAACAAGAAACCACCAAAAATTTTAACCAGTCATCGTTCTCACAACACTGAGGACCAGTCATTCGAAATGACTTCTCCATGCATTTTATGCATTGGTAAAAGCACTATGATGAAAAGTGTGATATGTTTTCAGGTATCTCCTATACTAATAGAGCCACATGCTCACCGGTTTGCCACATGATGTAGGCCTATGGACTGAACAAGAAACCACCAAAAATTTTAACCAGTCATCGTTCTCACAACACTGAGGACCAGTCATTCGAAATGACTTCTCCATGCATTTTATGCATTGGTAAAAGCACTATGATGAAAAGTGTGATATGTTTTCAGGTATCTCCTATACTAATAGAGCCACATGCTCACCGGTTTGCCACATGATGTAGGCCTATGGACTGAACAAGAAACCACCAAAAATTTTAACCAGTCATCGTTCTCACAACACTGAGGACCAGTCATTCGAAATGACTTCTCCATGCATTTTATGCATTGGTAAAAGCACTATGATGAAAAGTGTGATATGTTTTCAGGTATCTCCTATACTAATAGAGCCACATGCTCACCGGTTTGCCACATGATGTAGGCCTATGGACTGAACAAGAAACCACCAAAAATTTTAACCAGTCATCGTTCTCACAACACTGAGGACCAGTCATTCGAAATGACTTCTCCATGCATTTTATGCATTGGTAAAAGCACTATGATGAAAAGTGTGATATGTTTTCAGGTATCTCCTATACTAATAGAGCCACATGCTCACCGGTTTGCCACATGATGTAGGCCTATGGACTGAACAAGAAACCACCAAAAATTTTAACCAGTCATCGTTCTCACAACACTGAGGACCAGTCATTCGAAATGACTTCTCCATGCATTTTATGCATTGGTAAAAGCACTATGATGAAAAGTGTGATATGTTTTCAGGTATCTCCTATACTAATAGAGCCACATGCTCACCGGTTTGCCACATGATGTAGGCCTATGGACTGAACAAGAAACCACCAAAAATTTTAACCAGTCATCGTTCTCACAACACTGAGGACCAGTCATTCGAAATGACTTCTCCATGCATTTTATGCATTGGTAAAAGCACTATGATGAAAAGTGTGATATGTTTTCAGGTATCTCCTATACTAATAGAGCCACATGCTCACCGGTTTGCCACATGATGTAGGCCTATGGACTGAACAAGAAACCACCAAAAATTTTAACCAGTCATCGTTCTCACAACACTGAGGACCAGTCATTCGAAATGACTTCTCCATGCATTTTATGCATTGGTAAAAGCACTATGATGAAAAGTGTGATATGTTTTCAGGTATCTCCTATACTAATAGAGCCACATGCTCACCGGTTTGCCACATGATGTAGGCCTATGGACTGAACAAGAAACCACCAAAAATTTTAACCAGTCATCGTTCTCACAACACTGAGGACCAGTCATTCGAAATGACTTCTCCATGCATTTTATGCATTGGTAAAAGCACTATGATGAAAAGTGTGATATGTTTTCAGGTATCTCCTATACTAATAGAGCCACATGCTCACCGGTTTGCCACATGATGTAGGCCTATGGACTGAACAAGAAACCACCAAAAATTTTAACCAGTCATCGTTCTCACAACACTGAGGACCAGTCATTCGAAATGACTTCTCCATGCATTTTATGCATTGGTAAAAGCACTATGATGAAAAGTGTGATATGTTTTCAGGTATCTCCTATACTAATAGAGCCACATGCTCACCGGTTTGCCACATGATGTAGGCCTATGGACTGAACAAGAAACCACCAAAAATTTTAACCAGTCATCGTTCTCACAACACTGAGGACCAGTCATTCGAAATGACTTCTCCATGCATTTTATGCATTGGTAAAAGCACTATGATGAAAAGTGTGATATGTTTTCAGGTATCTCCTATACTAATAGAGCCACATGCTCACCGGTTTGCCACATGATGTAGGCCTATGGACTGAACAAGAAACCACCAAAAATTTTAACCAGTCATCGTTCTCACAACACTGAGGACCAGTCATTCGAAATGACTTCTCCATGCATTTTATGCATTGGTAAAAGCACTATGATGAAAAGTGTGATATGTTTTCAGGTATCTCCTATACTAATAGAGCCACATGCTCACCGGTTTGCCACATGATGTAGGCCTATGGACTGAACAAGAAACCACCAAAAATTTTAACCAGTCATCGTTCTCACAACACTGAGGACCAGTCATTCGAAATGACTTCTCCATGCATTTTATGCATTGGTAAAAGCACTATGATGAAAAGTGTGATATGTTTTCAGGTATCTCCTATACTAATAGAGCCACATGCTCACCGGTTTGCCACATGATGTAGGCCTATGGACTGAACAAGAAACCACCAAAAATTTTAACCAGTCATCGTTCTCACAACACTGAGGACCAGTCATTCGAAATGACTTCTCCATGCATTTTATGCATTGGTAAAAGCACTATGATGAAAAGTGTGATATGTTTTCAGGTATCTCCTATACTAATAGAGCCACATGCTCACCGGTTTGCCACATGATGTAGGCCTATGGACTGAACAAGAAACCACCAAAAATTTTAACCAGTCATCGTTCTCACAACACTGAGGACCAGTCATTCGAAATGACTTCTCCATGCATTTTATGCATTGGTAAAAGCACTATGATGAAAAGTGTGATATGTTTTCAGGTATCTCCTATACTAATAGAGCCACATGCTCACCGGTTTGCCACATGATGTAGGCCTATGGACTGAACAAGAAACCACCAAAAATTTTAACCAGTCATCGTTCTCACAACACTGAGGACCAGTCATTCGAAATGACTTCTCCATGCATTTTATGCATTGGTAAAAGCACTATGATGAAAAGTGTGATATGTTTTCAGGTATCTCCTATACTAATAGAGCCACATGCTCACCGGTTTGCCACATGATGTAGGCCTATGGACTGAACAAGAAACCACCAAAAATTTTAACCAGTCATCGTTCTCACAACACTGAGGACCAGTCATTCGAAATGACTTCTCCATGCATTTTATGCATTGGTAAAAGCACTATGATGAAAAGTGTGATATGTTTTCAGGTATCTCCTATACTAATAGAGCCACATGCTCACCGGTTTGCCACATGATGTAGGCCTATGGACTGAACAAGAAACCACCAAAAATTTTAACCAGTCATCGTTCTCACAACACTGAGGACCAGTCATTCGAAATGACTTCTCCATGCATTTTATGCATTGGTAAAAGCACTATGATGAAAAGTGTGATATGTTTTCAGGTATCTCCTATACTAATAGAGCCACATGCTCACCGGTTTGCCACATGATGTAGGCCTATGGACTGAACAAGAAACCACCAAAAATTTTAACCAGTCATCGTTCTCACAACACTGAGGACCAGTCATTCGAAATGACTTCTCCATGCATTTTATTCATTGGTAAAAGCACTATGATGAAAAGTGTGATATGTTTTCAGGTATCTCCTATACTAATAGAGCCACATGCTCACCGGTTTGCCACATGATGAAGTCATTTCGAATGACTGGTCCTCAGTGTTGTGAGAACGATGACTGGTTAAAATTTTTGGTGGTTTCTTGTTCAGTCCATAGGCCTACATCATGTGGCAAACCGGTGAGCATGTGGCTCTATTAGTATAGGAGATACCTGAAAACATATCACACTTTTCATCATAGTGCTTTTACCAATGCATAAAATGCATGGAGAAGTCATTTCGAATGACTGGTCCTCAGTGTTGTGAGAACGATGACTGGTTAAAATTTTTGGTGGTTTCTTGTTCAGTCCATAGGCCTACATCATGTGGCAAACCGGTGAGCATGTGGCTCTATTAGTATAGGAGATACCTGAAAACATATCACACTTTTCATCATAGTGCTTTTACCAATGCATAAAATGCATGGAGAAGTCATTTCGAATGACTGGTCCTCAGTGTTGTGAGAACGATGACTGGTTAAAATTTTTGGTGGTTTCTTGTTCAGTCCATAGGCCTACATCATGTGGCAAACCGGTGAGCATGTGGCTCTATTAGTATAGGAGATACCTGAAAACATATCACACTTTTCATCATAGTGCTTTTACCAATGCATAAAATGCATGGAGAAGTCATTTCGAATGACTGGTCCTCAGTGTTGTGAGAACGATGACTGGTTAAAATTTTTGGTGGTTTCTTGTTCAGTCCATAGGCCTACATCATGTGGCAAACCGGTGAGCATGTGGCTCTATTAGTATAGGAGATACCTGAAAACATATCACACTTTTCATCATAGTGCTTTTACCAATGCATAAAATGCATGGAGAAGTCATTTCGAATGACTGGTCCTCAGTGTTGTGAGAACGATGACTGGTTAAAATTTTTGGTGGTTTCTTGTTCAGTCCATAGGCCTACATCATGTGGCAAACCGGTGAGCATGTGGCTCTATTAGTATAGGAGATACCTGAAAACATATCACACTTTTCATCATAGTGCTTTTACCAATGCATAAAATGCATGGAGAAGTCATTTCGAATGACTGGTCCTCAGTGTTGTGAGAACGATGACTGGTTAAAATTTTTGGTGGTTTCTTGTTCAGTCCATAGGCCTACATCATGTGGCAAACCGGTGAGCATGTGGCTCTATTAGTATAGGAGATACCTGAAAACATATCACACTTTTCATCATAGTGCTTTTACCAATGCATAAAATGCATGGAGAAGTCATTTCGAATGACTGGTCCTCAGTGTTGTGAGAACGATGACTGGTTAAAATTTTTGGTGGTTTCTTGTTCAGTCCATAGGCCTACATCATGTGGCAAACCGGTGAGCATGTGGCTCTATTAGTATAGGAGATACCTGAAAACATATCACACTTTTCATCATAGTGCTTTTACCAATGCATAAAATGCATGGAGAAGTCATTTCGAATGACTGGTCCTCAGTGTTGTGAGAACGATGACTGGTTAAAATTTTTGGTGGTTTCTTGTTCAGTCCATAGGCCTACATCATGTGGCAAACCGGTGAGCATGTGGCTCTATTAGTATAGGAGATACCTGAAAACATATCACACTTTTCATCATAGTGCTTTTACCAATGCATAAAATGCATGGAGAAGTCATTTCGAATGACTGGTCCTCAGTGTTGTGAGAACGATGACTGGTTAAAATTTTTGGTGGTTTCTTGTTCAGTCCATAGGCCTACATCATGTGGCAAACCGGTGAGCATGTGGCTCTATTAGTATAGGAGATACCTGAAAACATATCACACTTTTCATCATAGTGCTTTTACCAATGCATAAAATGCATGGAGAAGTCATTTCGAATGACTGGTCCTCAGTGTTGTGAGAACGATGACTGGTTAAAATTTTTGGTGGTTTCTTGTTCAGTCCATAGGCCTACATCATGTGGCAAACCGGTGAGCATGTGGCTCTATTAGTATAGGAGATACCTGAAAACATATCACACTTTTCATCATAGTGCTTTTACCAATGCATAAAATGCATGGAGAAGTCATTTCGAATGACTGGTCCTCAGTGTTGTGAGAACGATGACTGGTTAAAATTTTTGGTGGTTTCTTGTTCAGTCCATAGGCCTACATCATGTGGCAAACCGGTGAGCATGTGGCTCTATTAGTATAGGAGATACCTGAAAACATATCACACTTTTCATCATAGTGCTTTTACCAATGCATAAAATGCATGGAGAAGTCATTTCGAATGACTGGTCCTCAGTGTTGTGAGAACGATGACTGGTTAAAATTTTTGGTGGTTTCTTGTTCAGTCCATAGGCCTACATCATGTGGCAAACCGGTGAGCATGTGGCTCTATTAGTATAGGAGATACCTGAAAACATATCACACTTTTCATCATAGTGCTTTTACCAATGCATAAAATGCATGGAGAAGTCATTTCGAATGACTGGTCCTCAGTGTTGTGAGAACGATGACTGGTTAAAATTTTTGGTGGTTTCTTGTTCAGTCCATAGGCCTACATCATGTGGCAAACCGGTGAGCATGTGGCTCTATTAGTATAGGAGATACCTGAAAACATATCACACTTTTCATCATAGTGCTTTTACCAATGCATAAAATGCATGGAGAAGTCATTTCGAATGACTGGTCCTCAGTGTTGTGAGAACGATGACTGGTTAAAATTTTTGGTGGTTTCTTGTTCAGTCCATAGGCCTACATCATGTGGCAAACCGGTGAGCATGTGGCTCTATTAGTATAGGAGATACCTGAAAACATATCACACTTTTCATCATAGTGCTTTTACCAATGCATAAAATGCATGGAGAAGTCATTTCGAATGACTGGTCCTCAGTGTTGTGAGAACGATGACTGGTTAAAATTTTTGGTGGTTTCTTGTTCAGTCCATAGGCCTACATCATGTGGCAAACCGGTGAGCATGTGGCTCTATTAGTATAGGAGATACCTGAAAACATATCACACTTTTCATCATAGTGCTTTTACCAATGCATAAAATGCATGGAGAAGTCATTTCGAATGACTGGTCCTCAGTGTTGTGAGAACGATGACTGGTTAAAATTTTTGGTGGTTTCTTGTTCAGTCCATAGGCCTACATCATGTGGCAAACCGGTGAGCATGTGGCTCTATTAGTATAGGAGATACCTGAAAACATATCACACTTTTCATCATAGTGCTTTTACCAATGCATAAAATGCATGGAGAAGTCATTTCGAATGACTGGTCCTCAGTGTTGTGAGAACGATGACTGGTTAAAATTTTTGGTGGTTTCTTGTTCAGTCCATAGGCCTACATCATGTGGCAAACCGGTGAGCATGTGGCTCTATTAGTATAGGAGATACCTGAAAACATATCACACTTTTCATCATAGTGCTTTTACCAATGCATAAAATGCATGGAGAAGTCATTTCGAATGACTGGTCCTCAGTGTTGTGAGAACGATGACTGGTTAAAATTTTTGGTGGTTTCTTGTTCAGTCCATAGGCCTACATCATGTGGCAAACCGGTGAGCATGTGGCTCTATTAGTATAGGAGATACCTGAAAACATATCACACTTTTCATCATAGTGCTTTTACCAATGCATAAAATGCATGGAGAAGTCATTTCGAATGACTGGTCCTCAGTGTTGTGAGAACGATGACTGGTTAAAATTTTTGGTGGTTTCTTGTTCAGTCCATAGGCCTACATCATGTGGCAAACCGGTGAGCATGTGGCTCTATTAGTATAGGAGATACCTGAAAACATATCACACTTTTCATCATAGTGCTTTTACCAATGCATAAAATGCATGGAGAAGTCATTTCGAATGACTGGTCCTCAGTGTTGTGAGAACGATGACTGGTTAAAATTTTTGGTGGTTTCTTGTTCAGTCCATAGGCCTACATCATGTGGCAAACCGGTGAGCATGTGGCTCTATTAGTATAGGAGATACCTGAAAACATATCACACTTTTCATCATAGTGCTTTTACCAATGCATAAAATGCATGGAGAAGTCATTTCGAATGACTGGTCCTCAGTGTTGTGAGAACGATGACTGGTTAAAATTTTTGGTGGTTTCTTGTTCAGTCCATAGGCCTACATCATGTGGCAAACCGGTGAGCATGTGGCTCTATTAGTATAGGAGATACCTGAAAACATATCACACTTTTCATCATAGTGCTTTTACCAATGCATAAAATGCATGGAGAAGTCATTTCGAATGACTGGTCCTCAGTGTTGTGAGAACGATGACTGGTTAAAATTTTTGGTGGTTTCTTGTTCAGTCCATAGGCCTACATCATGTGGCAAACCGGTGAGCATGTGGCTCTATTAGTATAGGAGATACCTGAAAACATATCACACTTTTCATCATAGTGCTTTTACCAATGCATAAAATGCATGGAGAAGTCATTTCGAATGACTGGTCCTCAGTGTTGTGAGAACGATGACTGGTTAAAATTTTTGGTGGTTTCTTGTTCAGTCCATAGGCCTACATCATGTGGCAAACCGGTGAGCATGTGGCTCTATTAGTATAGGAGATACCTGAAAACATATCACACTTTTCATCATAGTGCTTTTACCAATGCATAAAATGCATGGAGAAGTCATTTCGAATGACTGGTCCTCAGTGTTGTGAGAACGATGACTGGTTAAAATTTTTGGTGGTTTCTTGTTCAGTCCATAGGCCTACATCATGTGGCAAACCGGTGAGCATGTGGCTCTATTAGTATAGGAGATACCTGAAAACATATCACACTTTTCATCATAGTGCTTTTACCAATGCATAAAATGCATGGAGAAGTCATTTCGAATGACTGGTCCTCAGTGTTGTGAGAACGATGACTGGTTAAAATTTTTGGTGGTTTCTTGTTCAGTCCATAGGCCTACATCATGTGGCAAACCGGTGAGCATGTGGCTCTATTAGTATAGGAGATACCTGAAAACATATCACACTTTTCATCATAGTGCTTTTACCAATGCATAAAATGCATGGAGAAGTCATTTCGAATGACTGGTCCTCAGTGTTGTGAGAACGATGACTGGTTAAAATTTTTGGTGGTTTCTTGTTCAGTCCATAGGCCTACATCATGTGGCAAACCGGTGAGCATGTGGCTCTATTAGTATAGGAGATACCTGAAAACATATCACACTTTTCATCATAGTGCTTTTACCAATGCATAAAATGCATGGAGAAGTCATTTCGAATGACTGGTCCTCAGTGTTGTGAGAACGATGACTGGTTAAAATTTTTGGTGGTTTCTTGTTCAGTCCATAGGCCTACATCATGTGGCAAACCGGTGAGCATGTGGCTCTATTAGTATAGGAGATACCTGAAAACATATCACACTTTTCATCATAGTGCTTTTACCAATGCATAAAATGCATGGAGAAGTCATTTCGAATGACTGGTCCTCAGTGTTGTGAGAACGATGACTGGTTAAAATTTTTGGTGGTTTCTTGTTCAGTCCATAGGCCTACATCATGTGGCAAACCGGTGAGCATGTGGCTCTATTAGTATAGGAGATACCTGAAAACATATCACACTTTTCATCATAGTGCTTTTACCAATGCATAAAATGCATGGAGAAGTCATTTCGAATGACTGGTCCTCAGTGTTGTGAGAACGATGACTGGTTAAAATTTTTGGTGGTTTCTTGTTCAGTCCATAGGCCTACATCATGTGGCAAACCGGTGAGCATGTGGCTCTATTAGTATAGGAGATACCTGAAAACATATCACACTTTTCATCATAGTGCTTTTACCAATGCATAAAATGCATGGAGAAGTCATTTCGAATGACTGGTCCTCAGTGTTGTGAGAACGATGACTGGTTAAAATTTTTGGTGGTTTCTTGTTCAGTCCATAGGCCTACATCATGTGGCAAACCGGTGAGCATGTGGCTCTATTAGTATAGGAGATACCTGAAAACATATCACACTTTTCATCATAGTGCTTTTACCAATGCATAAAATGCATGGAGAAGTCATTTCGAATGACTGGTCCTCAGTGTTGTGAGAACGATGACTGGTTAAAATTTTTGGTGGTTTCTTGTTCAGTCCATAGGCCTACATCATGTGGCAAACCGGTGAGCATGTGGCTCTATTAGTATAGGAGATACCTGAAAACATATCACACTTTTCATCATAGTGCTTTTACCAATGCATAAAATGCATGGAGAAGTCATTTCGAATGACTGGTCCTCAGTGTTGTGAGAACGATGACTGGTTAAAATTTTTGGTGGTTTCTTGTTCAGTCCATAGGCCTACATCATGTGGCAAACCGGTGAGCATGTGGCTCTATTAGTATAGGAGATACCTGAAAACATATCACACTTTTCATCATAGTGCTTTTACCAATGCATAAAATGCATGGAGAAGTCATTTCGAATGACTGGTCCTCAGTGTTGTGAGAACGATGACTGGTTAAAATTTTTGGTGGTTTCTTGTTCAGTCCATAGGCCTACATCATGTGGCAAACCGGTGAGCATGTGGCTCTATTAGTATAGGAGATACCTGAAAACATATCACACTTTTCATCATAGTGCTTTTACCAATGCATAAAATGCATGGAGAAGTCATTTCGAATGACTGGTCCTCAGTGTTGTGAGAACGATGACTGGTTAAAATTTTTGGTGGTTTCTTGTTCAGTCCATAGGCCTACATCATGTGGCAAACCGGTGAGCATGTGGCTCTATTAGTATAGGAGATACCTGAAAACATATCACACTTTTCATCATAGTGCTTTTACCAATGCATAAAATGCATGGAGAAGTCATTTCGAATGACTGGTCCTCAGTGTTGTGAGAACGATGACTGGTTAAAATTTTTGGTGGTTTCTTGTTCAGTCCATAGGCCTACATCATGTGGCAAACCGGTGAGCATGTGGCTCTATTAGTATAGGAGATACCTGAAAACATATCACACTTTTCATCATAGTGCTTTTACCAATGCATAAAATGCATGGAGAAGTCATTTCGAATGACTGGTCCTCAGTGTTGTGAGAACGATGACTGGTTAAAATTTTTGGTGGTTTCTTGTTCAGTCCATAGGCCTACATCATGTGGCAAACCGGTGAGCATGTGGCTCTATTAGTATAGGAGATACCTGAAAACATATCACACTTTTCATCATAGTGCTTTTACCAATGCATAAAATGCATGGAGAAGTCATTTCGAATGACTGGTCCTCAGTGTTGTGAGAACGATGACTGGTTAAAATTTTTGGTGGTTTCTTGTTCAGTCCATAGGCCTACATCATGTGGCAAACCGGTGAGCATGTGGCTCTATTAGTATAGGAGATACCTGAAAACATATCACACTTTTCATCATAGTGCTTTTACCAATGCATAAAATGCATGGAGAAGTCATTTCGAATGACTGGTCCTCAGTGTTGTGAGAACGATGACTGGTTAAAATTTTTGGTGGTTTCTTGTTCAGTCCATAGGCCTACATCATGTGGCAAACCGGTGAGCATGTGGCTCTATTAGTATAGGAGATACCTGAAAACATATCACACTTTTCATCATAGTGCTTTTACCAATGCATAAAATGCATGGAGAAGTCATTTCGAATGACTGGTCCTCAGTGTTGTGAGAACGATGACTGGTTAAAATTTTTGGTGGTTTCTTGTTCAGTCCATAGGCCTACATCATGTGGCAAACCGGTGAGCATGTGGCTCTATTAGTATAGGAGATACCTGAAAACATATCACACTTTTCATCATAGTGCTTTTACCAATGCATAAAATGCATGGAGAAGTCATTTCGAATGACTGGTCCTCAGTGTTGTGAGAACGATGACTGGTTAAAATTTTTGGTGGTTTCTTGTTCAGTCCATAGGCCTACATCATGTGGCAAACCGGTGAGCATGTGGCTCTATTAGTATAGGAGATACCTGAAAACATATCACACTTTTCATCATAGTGCTTTTACCAATGCATAAAATGCATGGAGAAGTCATTTCGAATGACTGGTCCTCAGTGTTCAGTGTTGTGAGAACGATGACTGGTTAAAATTTTTGGTGGTTTCTTGTTCAGTCCATAGGCCTACATCATGTGGCAAACCGGTGAGCATGTGGCTCTATTAGTATAGGAGATACCTGAAAACATCACACTTTTCATCATAGTGCTTTTACCAATGCAAAAATGCATGGAGAAGTCATTTCGAATGACTGGTCCTCAGTGTTGTGAGAACGATGACTGGTTAAAATTTTTGGTGGTTTCTTGTTCAGTCCATAGGCCTACATCATGTGGCAAACCGGTGAGCATGTGGCTCTATTAGTATAGGAGATACCTGAAAACATATCACACTTTTCATCATAGTGCTTTTACCAATGCATAAAATGCATGGAGAAGTCATTTCGAATGACTGGTCCTCAGTGTTGTGAGAACGATGACTGGTTAAAATTTTTGGTGGTTTCTTGTTCAGTCCATTAGCCTACATCATGTGGCAAACCGGTGAGCATGTGGCTCTATTGGTATAGGAGATACCTGAAAACATATCACACTTTTCATCATAGTGCTTTTACCAATGCATAAAATGCATGGAGAAGTCATTTCGAATGACTGGTCCTCAGTGTTGTGAGAACGATGACTGGTTAAAATTTTTGATGGTTTCTTGTTCAGTCCATAGGCCTACATCATGTGGCAAACCGGTGAGCATGTGGCTCTATTAGTATAGGAGATACCTGAAAACATATCACACTTTTCATCATAGTGCTTTTACCAATGCATAAAATGCATGGAGAAGTCATTTCGAATGACTGGTCCTTAGTGTTGTGAGAACGATGACTGGTTAAAATTTTTGGTGGTTTCTTGTTCAGTCCATAGGCCTACAACATGTGGCAAACCGGTGAGCATGTGGCTCTATTAGTATAGGAGATACCTGAAAACATATCACACTTTTCATCATAGTGCTTTTACCAATGCATAAAATGCATGGAGAAGTCATTTCGAATGACTGGTCCTCAGTGTTGTGAGAACGATGACTGGTTAAAATTTTTGGTGGTTTCTTGTTCAGTCCATAGGCCTACATCATGTGGCAAACCGGTGAGCATGTGGCTCTATTAGTATAGGAGATACCTGAAAACATCACACTTTTCATCATAGTGCTTTTACCAATGCATAAAATGCATGGAGAAGTCATTTCGAATGACTGGTCCTCAGTGTTGTGAGAACGATGACTGGTTAAAATTTTTGGTGGTTTCTTGTTCAGTCCATAGGCCTACATCATGTGGCAAACCGGTGAGCATGTGGCTCTATTAGTATAGGAGATACCTGAAAACATATCACACTTTCATCATAGTGCTTTTACCAATGCATAAAATGCATGGAGAAGTCATTTCGAATGATTGGTCCTCAGTGTTGTGAGAACGATGACTGGTTAAAATTTTTGGTGGTTTCTTGTTCAGTCCATAGGCCTACATCATGTGGCAAACCGGTGAGCATGTGGCTCTATTAGTATAGGAGATACCTGAAAACATATCACACTTTTCATCATAGTGCTATTACCAATGCATAAAATGCATGGAGAAGTCATTTCGAATGACTGGTCCTCAGTGTTGTGAGAACGATGGACTGGTTAAAATTTTTGGTGGTTTCTTGTTCAGTCCATAGGCCTACTCATGTGGCAAACAGGTGAGCATGTGGCTCTATTAGTATAGGAGATACCTGAAAACATTGCACACTTTCATCAGTGCTTTTACCAATGCATAAAATGCATGGAGAAGTCATTTCGAATGACTGGTCCTCAGTGTTGTGAGAACGATGACTGGTTAAAATTTTTGGTGGTTTCTTGTTCAGTTCCATAGGCCTACATCATGTGGCAAACCGGTGAGCATGTGCTCTATTAGTATAGGAGATACCTGAAAACATATCACACTTTTCATCATAGTGCTTTTACCAATGCATAAAATGCATGGAGAAGTCATTTCGAATGACTGGTCCTCAGTGTTGTGAGAACGATGACTGGTTAAAATTTTTGGTGGTTTCTTGTTCAGTCCATAGGCCTACATCATGTGGCAAACCGGTGAGCATGTGGCTCTATTAGTATAGGAGATACCTGAAAACATATCACACTTTTCATCATAGTGCTTTTACCAATGCATAAAATGCATGGAGAAGTCATTTCGAATGACTGGTCCTCAGTGTTGTGAGAACGATGACTGGTTAAAATTTTTGGTGGTTTCTTGTTCAGTCCATAGGCCTACATCATGTGGCAAACCGGTGAGCATGTGGCTCTATTAGTATAGGAGATACCTGAAAACATATCACACTTTTCATCAGTGCTTTTACCAATGCATAAAATGCATGGAGAAGTCATTTCGAATGACTGGTCCTCAGTGTTGTGAGAACGATGACTGGTTAAATTTTTGGTGGTTTCTTGTTCAGTCCATAGGCCTACATCATGTGGCAAACCGGTGAGCATGTGGCTCTATTAGTATAGGAGATACCTGAAAACATATCACACTTTTCATCATAGTGCTTTTACCAATGCATAAAATGCATGGAGAAGTCATTCGAATGACTGGTCCTCAGTGTTGTGAGAACGATGACTGGTTAAAATTTTGCGTGGTTTCTTGTTCAGTCCATAGGCCTACATCATGTGGCAAACCGGTGAGCATGTGGCTCTATTAGTATAGGAGATACCTGAAAACATATCACACTTTTTATCATAGTGCTTATTACCAATGCATAAAATGCATGGAGAAGTCATTTCGAATGACTGGTCCTCAGTGTTGTGAGAACGATGACTGGTTAAAATTTTTGGTGGTTTCTTGTTCAGTCCATAGGCCTACATCATGTGGCAAACCGGTGTAGCATGTGGCTCTATTAGTATAGGAGATACCTGAAAACATATCACACTTTTCATCAGTGCTTTTACCAATGCATAAAATGCATGGAGAAGTCATTTCGAATGACTGGTCCTCAGTGTTGTGAGAACGATGACTGGTTAAAATTTTTGGTGGTTTCTTGTTCAGGTCCATAGGCCTACATCATGTGGCAAACCGGTGAGCATGTGGCTCTATTAGTATAGGAGATACCTGAAAACATATCACACTTTTCATCATAGTGCTTTTACCAATGCATAAAATGCATGGAGAAGTCATTTCGAATGACTGGTCCTCAGTGTTGTGAGAACGATGACTGGTTAAAATTTTTGGTGGTTTCTTGTTCAGTCCATAGGCCTACATCATGTGGCAAACCGGTGAGCATGTGGCTCTATTAGTATAGGAGATACCTGAAAACATATCACACTTTTCATCATAGTGCTTTTACCAATGCATAAAATGCATGGAGAAGTCATTTCGAATGACTGGTCCTCAGTGTTGTGAGAACGATGACTGGTTAAAATTTTTGGTGGTTTCTTGTTCAGTCTCCATAGGCCTACATCATGTGGCAAACCGGTGAGCATGTGGCTCTATTAGTATAGGAGATACCTGAAAACATATCACACTTTTTATCATAGTGCTATTACCAATGCATAAAATGCATGGAGAAGTCATTTCGAATGACTGGTCCTCAGTGTTGTGAGAACGATGACTGGTTAAAATTTTTGGTGGTTTCTTGTTCAGTCCATAGGCCTACATCATGTGGCAAACCGTGAGCATGTGGCTCTATTAGTATAGGAGATACCTGAAAACATATCACACTTTTCATCAGTGCTTTTACCAATGCATAAAATGCATGGAGAAGTCATTTCGAATGACTGGTCCTCAGTGTTGTGAGAACGATGACTGGTTAAAATTTTTGGTGGTTTCTTGTTCAGTCCCATAGGCCTACGTCATGTGGCAAACCGGTGAGCATGTGGCTCTATTAGTATAGGAGATACCTGAAAACATATCACACTTTTCATCATAGTGCTTTTACCAATGCATAAAATGCATGGAGAAGTCATTCGAATGACTGGTCCTCAGTGTTGTGAGAACGATGACTGGTTAAAATTTTTGGTGGTTTCTTGTTCAGTCCATAGGCCTACATCATGTGGCAAACCGGTGAGCATGTGGCTCTATTAGTATAGGAGATACCTGAAAACATATCACACTTTTTATCATAGTGCTATTACCAATGCATAAAATGCATGGAGAAGTCATTTCGAATGACTGGTCCTCAGTGTTGTGAGAACGATGACTGGTTAAAATTTTTGGTGGTTTCTTGTTCAGGTCCATAGGCCTACATCATGTGGCAAACCGGTGAGCATGTGGCTCTATTAGTATAGGAGATACCTGAAAACATATCACACACTATTCATCAGTGCTTTTACCAATGCATAAAATGCATGGAGAAGTCATTTCGAATGACTGGTCCTCAGTGTTGTGAGAACGATGACTGGTTAAAATTTTTGGTGGTTTCTTGTGTCAGTCCATAGGCCTACATCATGTGGCAAACCGGTGAGCATGTGGCTCTATTAGTATAGGAGATACCTGAAAACATATCACACTTTTCATCATAGTGCTTTTACCAATGCATAAAATGCATGGAGAAGTCATTTCGAATGACTGGTCCTCAGTGTTGTGAGAACGATGACTGGTTAAAATTTTTGGTGGTTTCTTGTTCAGTCCATAGGCCTACATCATGTGGCAAACCGGTGAGCATGTGGCTCTATTAGTATAGGAGACTACCTAAAAACATATCACACTTTTCATCATAGTGCTTTTACCAATGCATAAAATGCATGGAGAAGTCATTTCGAATGACTGGTCCTCAGTGTTGTGAGAACGATGACTGGTTAAAATTTTTGGTGGTTTCTTGTTCAGTCCATAGGCCTACATCATGTGGCAAACCGGTGAGCATGTGGCTCTATTAGTATAGGAGATACCTGAAAACATATCACACTTTTTATCATAGTGCTATTACCAATGCATAAAATGCATGGAGAAGTCATTTCGAATGACTGGTCCTCCAGTGTTGTGAGAACGATGACTGGTTAAAATTTTTGGTGGTTTCTTGTTCCAGTCCATAGGCCTACATCATGTGGCAAACCGGTGAGCATGTGGCTCTATTAGTATAGGAGATACCTGAAAACATATCACACTTTTCATCAGTGCTTTTACCAATGCATAAAATGCATGGAGAAGTCATTTCGAATGACTGGTCCTCAGTGTTGTGAGAACGATGACTGGTTAAAATTTTTGGTGGTTTCTTGTTCAGTCCATAGGCCTACATCATGTGGCAAACCGGTGAGCATGTGGCTCTATTAGTAATAGGAGATACCTGAAAACATATCACACTTTTCATCATAGTGCTTTTACCAATGCATAAAATGCATGGAGAAGTCATTTCGAATGACTGGTCCTCAGTGTTTTGAGAACGATGACTGGTTAAAATTTTTGGTTGTTTCTTGTTCAGTCCATAGGCCTACATCATGTGGCAAACCGGTGAGCATGTGGCTCTATTAGTATAGGAGATACCTGAAAACATATCACACTTTTCATCATAGTGCTTTTACCAATGCATAAAATGCATGGAGAAGTCATGTCGAATGACTGGTCCTCAGTGTTGTGAGAACGATGACTGGTTAAAATTTTTGGTGGTTTCTTGTTCAGTCCATAGGCCTACATCATGTGGCAAACCGGTGAGCATGTGGCTCTATTAGTATAGGAGATACCTGAAAACATATCACACTTTTCATCATAGTGCTTTTACCAATGCATAAAATGACTGGAGAAGTCATTTCGAATGACTGGTCCTCAGTGTTGTGAGAACGATGACTGGTTAAAATTTTTGGTGGTTTCTTGTTCAGTCCATAGGCCTACATCATGTGGCAAACCGGTGAGCATGTGGCTCTATTAGTATAGGAGATACCTGAAAACATATCACACTTTTCATCATAGTGCTTTTACCAATGCATAAAATGCATGGAGAAGTCATTTCGAATGACTGGTCCTCAGTGTTGTGAGAACGATGACTGGTTAAAATTTTTGGTGGTTTCTTGTTCAGTCCATAGGCCTACATCATGTGGCAAACCGGTGAGCATGTGGCTCTATTAGTATAGGAGATACCTGAAAACATATCACACTTTTCATCATAGTGCTTTTACCAATGCATAAAATGCATGGAGAAGTCATTTCGAATGACTGGTCCTCAGTGTTGTGAGAACGATGACTGGTTAAAATTTTTGGTGGTTTCTTGTTCAGTCCATAGGCCTACATCATGTGGCAAACCGGTGAGCATGTGGCTCTATTAGTATAGGAGATACCTGAAAACATATCACACTTTTCATCATAGTGCTTTTACCAATGCATAAAATGCATGGAGAAGTCATTTCGAATGACTGGTCCTCAGTGTTGTGAGAACGATGACTGGTTAAAATTTTTGGTGGTTTCTTGTTCAGTCCATAGGCCTACATCATGTGGCAAACCGGTGAGCATGTGGCTCTATTAGTATAGGAGATACCTGAAAACATATCACACTTTTCATCAGTGCTTTTACCAATGCATAAAATGCATGGAGAAGTCATTTCGAATGACTGGTCCTCAGTGTTGTGAGAACGATGACTGGTTAAAATTTTTGGTGGTTTCTTGTTCAGTCCATAGGCCTACATCATGTGGCAAACCGGTGAGCATGTGGCTCTATTAGTATAGGAGATACCTGAAAACATATCACACTTTTCATCATAGTGCTTTTACCAATGCATAAAATGCATGGAGAAGTCATTTCGAATGACTGGTCCTCAGTGTTGTGAGAACGATGACTGGTTAAAATTTTTGGTGGTTTCTTGTTCAGTCCATAGGCCTACATCATGTGGCAAACCGGTGAGCATGTGGCTCTATTAGTATAGGAGATACCTGAAAACATATCACACTTTTCATCATAGTGCTTTTACCAATGCATAAAATGCATGGAGAAGTCATTTCGAATGACTGGTCCTCAGTGTTGTGAGAACGATGACTGGTTAAAATTTTTGGTGGTTTCTTGTTCAGTCCATTAGCCTACATCATGTGGCAAACCGGTGAGCATGTGGCTCTATTAGTATAGGAGATACCTGAAAACATATCACACTTTTCATCATAGTGCTTTTACCAATGCATAAAATGCATGGAGAAGTCATTTCGAATGACTGGTCCTCAGTGTTGTGAGAACGATGACTGGTTAAAATTTTTGGTGGTTTCTTGTTCAGTCCATTAGCCTACATCATGTGGCAAACCGGTGAGCATGTGGCTCTATTAGTATAGGAGATACCTGAAAACATATCACACTTTTCATCATAGTGCTTTTACCAATGCATAAAATGCATGGAGAAGTCATTTCGAATGACTGGTCCTCAGTGTTGTGAGAACGATGACTGGTTAAAATTTTTGGTGGTTTCTTGTTCAGTCCATAGGCCTACATCATGTGGCAAACCGGTGAGCATGTGGCTCTATTAGTATAGGAGATACCTGAAAACATATCACACTTTTCATCATAGTGCTTTTACCAATGCATAAAATGCATGGAGAAGTCATTTCGAATGACTGGTCCTCAGTGTTGTGAGAATGATGACTGGTTAAAATTTTTGGTGGTTTCTTGTTCAGTCCATTAGCCTACATCATGTGGCAAACCGGTGAGCATGTGGCTCTATTGGTATAGGAGATACCTGAAAACATATCACACTTTTCATCATAGTGCTTTTACCAATGCATAAAATGCATGGAGAAGTCATTTCGAATGACTGGTCCTCAGTGTTGTGAGAACGATGACTGGTTAAAATTTTTGATGGTTTCTTGTTCAGTCCATAGGCCTACATCATGTGGCAAACCGGTGAGCATGTGGCTCTATTAGTATAGGAGATACCTGAAAACATATCACACTTTTCATCATAGTGTTTTTACCAATGCATAAAATGCATGGAGAAGTCATTTCGAATGACTGGTCCTTAGTGTTGTGAGAACGATGACTGGTTAAAATTTTTGGTGGTTTCTTGTTCAGTCCATAGGCCTACAACATGTGGCAAACCGGTGAGCATGTGGCTCTATTAGTATAGGAGATACCTGAAAACATATCACACTTTTCATCATAGTGCTTTTACCAATGCATAAAATGCATGGAGAAGTCATTTCGAATGACTGGTCCTCAGTGTTGTGAGAACGATGACTGGTTAAAATTTTTGGTGGTTTCTTGTTCAGTCCATAGGCCTACATCATGTGGCAAACCGGTGAGCATGTGGCTCTATTAGTATAGGAGATACCTGAAAACATCACACTTTTCATCATAGTGCTTTTACCAATGCAAAAAATGCATGGAGAAGTCATTTCGAATGACTGGTCCTCAGTGTTGTGAGAACGATGACTGGTTAAAATTTTTGGTGGTTTCTTGTTCAGTCCATAGGCCTACATCATGTGGCAAACCGGTGAGCATGTGGCTCTATTAGTATAGGAGATACCTGAAAACATATCACACTTTTCATCATAGTGCTTTTACCAATGCATAAAATGCATGGAGAAGTCATTTCGAATGACTGGTCCTCAGTGTTGTGAGAACGATGACTGGTTAAAATTTTTGGTGGTTTCTTGTTCAGTCCATTAGCCTACATCATGTGGCAAACCGGTGAGCATGTGGCTCTATTGGTATAGGAGATACCTGAAAACATATCACACTTTTCATCATAGTGCTTTTACCAATGCATAAAATGCATGGAGAAGTCATTTCGAATGACTGGTCCTCAGTGTTGTGAGAACGATGACTGGTTAAAATTTTTGATGGTTTCTTGTTCAGTCCATAGGCCTACATCATGTGGCAAACCGGTGAGCATGTGGCTCTATTAGTATAGGAGATACCTGAAAACATATCACACTTTTCATCATAGTGCTTTTACCAATGCATAAAATGCATGGAGAAGTCATTTCGAATGACTGGTCCTTAGTGTTGTGAGAACGATGACTGGTTAAAATTTTTGGTGGTTTCTTGTTCAGTCCATAGGCCTACAACATGTGGCAAACCGGTGAGCATGTGGCTCTATTAGTATAGGAGATACCTGAAAACATATCACACTTTTCATCATAGTGCTTTTACCAATGCATAAAATGCATGGAGAAGTCATTTCGAATGACTGGTCCTCAGTGTTGTGAGAACGATGACTGGTTAAAATTTTTGGTGGTTTCTTGTTCAGTCCATAGGCCTACATCATGTGGCAAACCGGTGAGCATGTGGCTCTATTAGTATAGGAGATACCTGAAAACATCACACTTTTCATCATAGTGCTTTTACCAATGCATAAAATGCATGGAGAAGTCATTTCGAATGACTGGTCCTCAGTGTTGTGAGAACGATGACTGGTTAAAATTTTTGGTGGTTTCTTGTTCAGTCCATAGGCCTACATCATGTGGCAAACCGGTGAGCATGTGGCTCTATTAGTATAGGAGATACCTGAAAACATATCACACTTTTCATCATAGTGCTTTTACCAATGCATAAAATGCATGGAGAAGTCATTTCGAATGATTGGTCCTCAGTGTTGTGAGAACGATGACTGGTTAAAATTTTTGGTGGTTTCTTGTTCAGTCCATAGGCCTACATCATGTGGCAAACCGGTGAGCATGTGGCTCTATTAGTATAGGAGATACCTGAAAACATATCACACTTTTCATCATAGTGCTATTACCAATGCATAAAATGCATGGAGAAGTCATTTCGAATGACTGGTCCTCAGTGTTGTGAGAACGATGACTGGTTAAAATTTTTGGTGGTTTCTTGTTCAGTCCATAGGCCTACATCATGTGGCAAACAGGTGAGCATGTGGCTCTATTAGTATAGGAGATACCTGAAAACATTGCACACTTTTCATCAGTGCTTTTACCAATGCATAAAATGCATGGAGAAGTCATTTCGAATGACTGGTCCTCAGTGTTGTGAGAACGATGACTGGTTAAAATTTTTGGTGGTTTCTTGTTCAGTCCATAGGCCTACATCATGTGGCAAACCGGTGAGCATGTGGCTCTATTAGTATAGGAGATACCTGAAAACATATCACACTTTTCATCATAGTGCTTTTACCAATGCATAAAATGCATGGAGAAGTCATTTCGAATGACTGGTCCTCAGTGTTGTGAGAACGATGACTGGTTAAAATTTTTGGTGGTTTCTTGTTCAGTCCATAGGCCTACATCATGTGGCAAACCGGTGAGCATGTGGCTCTATTAGTATAGGAGATACCTGAAAACATATCACACTTTTCATCATAGTGCTTTTACCAATGCATAAAATGCATGGAGAAGTCATTTCGAATGACTGGTCCTCAGTGTTGTGAGAACGATGACTGGTTAAAATTTTTGGTGGTTTCTTGTTCAGTCCATAGGCCTACATCATGTGGCAAACCGGTGAGCATGTGGCTCTATTAGTATAGGAGATACCTGAAAACATATCACACTTTTTATCATAGTGCTATTACCAATGCATAAAATGCATGGAGAAGTCATTTCGAATGACTGGTCCTCAGTGTTGTGAGAACGATGACTGGTTAAAATTTTTGGTGGTTTCTTGTTCAGTCCATAGGCCTACATCATGTGGCAAACCGGTGAGCATGTGGCTCTATTAGTATAGGAGATACCTGAAAACATATCACACTTTTCATCAGTGCTTTTACCAATGCATAAAATGCATGGAGAAGTCATTTCGAATGACTGGTCCTCAGTGTTGTGAGAACGATGACTGGTTAAAATTTTTGGTGGTTTCTTGTTCAGTCCATAGGCCTACATCATGTGGCAAACCGGTGAGCATGTGGCTCTATTAGTATAGGAGATACCTGAAAACATATCACACTTTTCATCATAGTGCTTTTACCAATGCATAAAATGCATGGAGAAGTCATTTCGAATGACTGGTCCTCAGTGTTGTGAGAACGATGACTGGTTAAAATTTTTGGTGGTTTCTTGTTCAGTCCATAGGCCTACATCATGTGGCAAACCGGTGAGCATGTGGCTCTATTAGTATAGGAGATACCTGAAAACATATCACACTTTTCATCATAGTGCTTTTACCAATGCATAAAATGCATGGAGAAGTCATTTCGAATGACTGGTCCTCAGTGTTGTGAGAACGATGACTGGTTAAAATTTTTGGTGGTTTCTTGTTCAGTCCATAGGCCTACATCATGTGGCAAACCGGTGAGCATGTGGCTCTATTAGTATAGGAGATACCTGAAAACATATCACACTTTTCATCATAGTGCTTTTACCAATGCATAAAATGCATGGAGAAGTCATTTCGAATGACTGGTCCTCAGTGTTGTGAGAACGATGACTGGTTAAAATTTTTGGTGGTTTCTTGTTCAGTCCATAGGCCTACAACATGTGGCAAACCGGTGAGCATGTGGCTCTATTAGTATAGGAGATACCTGAAAACATATCACACTTTTCATCATAGTGCTTTTACCAATGCATAAAATGCATGGAGAAGTCATTTCGAATGACTGGTCCTCAGTGTTGTGAGAACGATGACTGGTTAAAATTTTTGGTGGTTTCTTGTTCAGTCCATAGGCCTACATCATGTGGCAAACCGGTGAGCATGTGGCTCTATTAGTATAGGAGATACCTGAAAACATCACACTTTTCATCATAGTGCTTTTACCAATGCATAAAATGCATGGAGAAGTCATTTCGAATGACTGGTCCTCAGTGTTGTGAGAACGATGACTGGTTAAAATTTTTGGTGGTTTCTTGTTCAGTCCATAGGCCTACATCATGTGGCAAACCGGTGAGCATGTGGCTCTATTAGTATAGGAGATACCTGAAAACATATCACACTTTTCATCATAGTGCTTTTACCAATGCATAAAATGCATGGAGAAGTCATTTCGAATGATTGGTCCTCAGTGTTGTGAGAACGATGACTGGTTAAAATTTTTGGTGGTTTCTTGTTCAGTCCATAGGCCTACATCATGTGGCAAACCGGTGAGCATGTGGCTCTATTAGTATAGGAGATACCTGAAAACATATCACACTTTTCATCATAGTGCTATTACCAATGCATAAAATGCATGGAGAAGTCATTTCGAATGACTGGTCCTCAGTGTTGTGAGAACGATGACTGGTTAAAATTTTTGGTGGTTTCTTGTTCAGTCCATAGGCCTACATCATGTGGCAAACAGGTGAGCATGTGGCTCTATTAGTATAGGAGATACCTGAAAACATTGCACACTTTTCATCAGTGCTTTTACCAATGCATAAAATGCATGGAGAAGTCATTTCGAATGACTGGTCCTCAGTGTTGTGAGAACGATGACTGGTTAAAATTTTTGGTGGTTTCTTGTTCAGTCCATAGGCCTACATCATGTGGCAAACCGGTGAGCATGTGGCTCTATTAGTATAGGAGATACCTGAAAACATATCACACTTTTCATCATAGTGCTTTTACCAATGCATAAAATGCATGGAGAAGTCATTTCGAATGACTGGTCCTCAGTGTTGTGAGAACGATGACTGGTTAAAATTTTTGGTGGTTTCTTGTTCAGTCCATTAGCCTACATCATGTGGCAAACCGGTGAGCATGTGGCTCTATTAGTATAGGAGATACCTGAAAACATATCACACTTTTCATCATAGTGCTTTTACCAATGCATAAAATGCATGGAGAAGTCATTTCGAATGACTGGTCCTCAGTGTTGTGAGAACGATGACTGGTTAAAATTTTTGGTGGTTTCTTGTTCAGTCCATTAGCCTACATCATGTGGCAAACCGGTGAGCATGTGGCTCTATTAGTATAGGAGATACCTGAAAACATATCACACTTTTCATCATAGTGCTTTTACCAATGCATAAAATGCATGGAGAAGTCATTTCGAATGACTGGTCCTCAGTGTTGTGAGAACGATGACTGGTTAAAATTTTTGGTGGTTTCTTGTTCAGTCCATAGGCCTACATCATGTGGCAAACCGGTGAGCATGTGGCTCTATTAGTATAGGAGATACCTGAAAACATATCACACTTTTCATCATAGTGCTTTTACCAATGCATAAAATGCATGGAGAAGTCATTTCGAATGACTGGTCCTCAGTGTTGTGAGAACGATGACTGGTTAAAATTTTTGGTGGTTTCTTGTTCAGTCCATTAGCCTACATCATGTGGCAAACCGGTGAGCATGTGGCTCTATTGGTATAGGAGATACCTGAAAACATATCACACTTTTCATCATAGTGCTTTTACCAATGCATAAAATGCATGGAGAAGTCATTTCGAATGACTGGTCCTCAGTGTTGTGAGAACGATGACTGGTTAAAATTTTTGATGGTTTCTTGTTCAGTCCATAGGCCTACATCATGTGGCAAACCGGTGAGCATGTGGCTCTATTAGTATAGGAGATACCTGAAAACATATCACACTTTTCATCATAGTGTTTTTACCAATGCATAAAATGCATGGAGAAGTCATTTCGAATGACTGGTCCTTAGTGTTGTGAGAACGATGACTGGTTAAAATTTTTGGTGGTTTCTTGTTCAGTCCATAGGCCTACAACATGTGGCAAACCGGTGAGCATGTGGCTCTATTAGTATAGGAGATACCTGAAAACATATCACACTTTTCATCATAGTGCTTTTACCAATGCATAAAATGCATGGAGAAGTCATTTCGAATGACTGGTCCTCAGTGTTGTGAGAACGATGACTGGTTAAAATTTTTGGTGGTTTCTTGTTCAGTCCATAGGCCTACATCATGTGGCAAACCGGTGAGCATGTGGCTCTATTAGTATAGGAGATACCTGAAAACATCACACTTTTCATCATAGTGCTATTACCAATGCAAAAAATGCATGGAGAAGTCATTTCGAATGACTGGTCCTCAGTGTTGTGAGAACGATGACTGGTTAAAATTTTTGGTGGTTTCTTGTTCAGTCCATAGGCCTACATCATGTGGCAAACCGGTGAGCATGTGGCTCTATTAGTATAGGAGATACCTGAAAACATATCACACTTTTCATCATAGTGCTTTTACCAATGCATAAAATGCATGGAGAAGTCATTTCGAATGACTGGTCCTCAGTGTTGTGAGAACGATGACTGGTTAAAATTTTTGGTGGTTTCTTGTTCAGTCCATTAGCCTACATCATGTGGCAAACCGGTGAGCATGTGGCTCTATTGGTATAGGAGATACCTGAAAACATATCACACTTTTCATCATAGTGCTTTTACCAATGCATAAAATGCATGGAGAAGTCATTTCGAATGACTGGTCCTCAGTGTTGTGAGAACGATGACTGGTTAAAATTTTTGATGGTTTCTTGTTCAGTCCATAGGCCTACATCATGTGGCAAACCGGTGAGCATGTGGCTCTATTAGTATAGGAGATACCTGAAAACATATCACACTTTTCATCATAGTGCTTTTACCAATGCATAAAATGCATGGAGAAGTCATTTCGAATGACTGGTCCTTAGTGTTGTGAGAACGATGACTGGTTAAAATTTTTGGTGGTTTCTTGTTCAGTCCATAGGCCTACAACATGTGGCAAACCGGTGAGCATGTGGCTCTATTAGTATAGGAGATACCTGAAAACATATCACACTTTTCATCATAGTGCTTTTACCAATGCATAAAATGCATGGAGAAGTCATTTCGAATGACTGGTCCTCAGTGTTGTGAGAACGATGACTGGTTAAAATTTTTGGTGGTTTCTTGTTCAGTCCATAGGCCTACATCATGTGGCAAACCGGTGAGCATGTGGCTCTATTAGTATAGGAGATACCTGAAAACATCACACTTTTCATCATAGTGCTTTTACCAATGCATAAAATGCATGGAGAAGTCATTTCGAATGACTGGTCCTCAGTGTTGTGAGAACGATGACTGGTTAAAATTTTTGGTGGTTTCTTGTTCAGTCCATAGGCCTACATCATGTGGCAAACCGGTGAGCATGTGGCTCTATTAGTAAAGGAGATACCTGAAAACATATCACACTTTTCATCATAGTGCTTTTACCAATGCATAAAATGCATGGAGAAGTCATTTCGAATGATTGGTCCTCAGTGTTGTGAGAACGATGACTGGTTAAAATTTTTGGTGGTTTCTTGTTCAGTCCATAGGCCTACATCATGTGGCAAACCGGTGAGCATGTGGCTCTATTAGTATAGGAGATACCTGAAAACATATCACACTTTTCATCATAGTGCTATTACCAATGCATAAAATGCATGGAGAAGTCATTTCGAATGACTGGTCCTCAGTGTTGTGAGAACGATGACTGGTTAAAATTTTTGGTGGTTTCTTGTTCAGTCCATAGGCCTACATCATGTGGCAAACAGGTGAGCATGTGGCTCTATTAGTATAGGAGATACCTGAAAACATTGCACACTTTTCATCAGTGCTTTTACCAATGCATAAAATGCATGGAGAAGTCATTTCGAATGACTGGTCCTCAGTGTTGTGAGAACGATGACTGGTTAAAATTTTTGGTGGTTTCTTGTTCAGTCCATAGGCCTACATCATGTGGCAAACCGGTGAGCATGTGGCTCTATTAGTATAGGAGATACCTGAAAACATATCACACTTTTCATCATAGTGCTTTTACCAATGCATAAAATGCATGGAGAAGTCATTTCGAATGACTGGTCCTCAGTGTTGTGAGAACGATGACTGGTTAAAATTTTTGGTGGTTTCTTGTTCAGTCCATTAGCCTACATCATGTGGCAAACCGGTGAGCATGTGGCTCTATTAGTATAGGAGATACCTGAAAACATATCACACTTTTCATCATAGTGCTTTTACCAATGCATAAAATGCATGGAGAAGTCATTTCGAATGATTGGTCCTCAGTGTTGTGAGAACGATGACTGGTTAAAATTTTTGGTGGTTTCTTGTTCAGTCCATAGGCCTACATCATGTGGCAAACCGGTGAGCATGTGGCTCTATTAGTATAGGAGATACCTGAAAACATATCACACTTTTCATCATAGTGCTATTACCAATGCATAAAATGCATGGAGAAGTCATTTCGAATGACTGGTCCTCAGTGTTGTGAGAACGATGACTGGTTAAAATTTTTGGTGGTTTCTTGTTCAGTCCATAGGCCTACATCATGTGGCAAACAGGTGAGCATGTGGCTCTATTAGTATAGGAGATACCTGAAAACATTGCACACTTTTCATCAGTGCTTTTACCAATGCATAAAATGCATGGAGAAGTCATTTCGAATGACTGGTCCTCAGTGTTGTGAGAACGATGACTGGTTAAAATTTTTGGTGGTTTCTTGTTCAGTCCATAGGCCTACATCATGTGGCAAACCGGTGAGCATGTGGCTCTATTAGTATAGGAGATACCTGAAAACATATCACACTTTTCATCATAGTGCTTTTACCAATGCATAAAATGCATGGAGAAGTCATTTCGAATGACTGGTCCTCAGTGTTGTGAGAACGATGACTGGTTAAAATTTTTGGTGGTTTCTTGTTCAGTCCATTAGCCTACATCATGTGGCAAACCGGTGAGCATGTGGCTCTATTAGTATAGGAGATACCTGAAAACATATCACACTTTTCATCATAGTGCTTTTACCAATGCATAAAATGCATGGAGAAGTCATTTCGAATGACTGGTCCTCAGTGTTGTGAGAACGATGACTGGTTAAAATTTTTGGTGGTTTCTTGTTCAGTCCATTAGCCTACATCATGTGGCAAACCGGTGAGCATGTGGCTCTATTAGTATAGGAGATACCTGAAAACATATCACACTTTTCATCATAGTGCTTTTACCAATGCATAAAATGCATGGAGAAGTCATTTCGAATGACTGGTCCTCAGTGTTGTGAGAACGATGACTGGTTAAAATTTTTGGTGGTTTCTTGTTCAGTCCATAGGCCTACATCATGTGGCAAACCGGTGAGCATGTGGCTCTATTAGTATAGGAGATACCTGAAAACATATCACACTTTTCATCATAGTGCTTTTACCAATGCATAAAATGCATGGAGAAGTCATTTCGAATGACTGGTCCTCAGTGTTGTGAGAACGATGACTGGTTAAAATTTTTGGTGGTTTCTTGTTCAGTCCATTAGCCTACATCATGTGGCAAACCGGTGAGCATGTGGCTCTATTGGTATAGGAGATACCTGAAAACATATCACACTTTTCATCATAGTGCTTTTACCAATGCATAAAATGCATGGAGAAGTCATTTCGAATGACTGGTCCTCAGTGTTGTGAGAACGATGACTGGTTAAAATTTTTGATGGTTTCTTGTTCAGTCCATAGGCCTACATCATGTGGCAAACCGGTGAGCATGTGGCTCTATTAGTATAGGAGATACCTGAAAACATATCACACTTTTCATCATAGTGTTTTTACCAATGCATAAAATGCATGGAGAAGTCATTTCGAATGACTTGTCCTTAGTGTTGTGAGAACGATGACTGGTTAAAATTTTTGGTGGTTTCTTGTTCAGTCCATAGGCCTACAACATGTGGCAAACCGGTGAGCATGTGGCTCTATTAGTATAGGAGATACCTGAAAACATATCACACTTTTCATCATAGTGCTTTTACCAATGCATAAAATGCATGGAGAAGTCATTTCGAATGACTGGTCCTCAGTGTTGTGAGAACGATGACTGGTTAAAATTTTTGGTGGTTTCTTGTTCAGTCCATAGGCCTACATCATGTGGCAAACCGGTGAGCATGTGGCTCTATTAGTATAGGAGATACCTGAAAACATCACACTTTTCATCATAGTGCTATTACCAATGCAAAAAATGCATGGAGAAGTCATTTCGAATGACTGGTCCTCAGTGTTGTGAGAACGATGACTGGTTAAAATTTTTGGTGGTTTCTTGTTCAGTCCATAGGCCTACATCATGTGGCAAACCGGTGAGCATGTGGCTCTATTAGTATAGGAGATACCTGAAAACATATCACACTTTTCATCATAGTGCTTTTACCAATGCATAAAATGCATGGAGAAGTCATTTCGAATGACTGGTCCTCAGTGTTGTGAGAACGATGACTGGTTAAAATTTTTGGTGGTTTCTTGTTCAGTCCATTAGCCTACATCATGTGGCAAACCGGTGAGCATGTGGCTCTATTGGTATAGGAGATACCTGAAAACATATCACACTTTTCATCATAGTGCTTTTACCAATGCATAAAATGCATGGAGAAGTCATTTCGAATGACTGGTCCTCAGTGTTGTGAGAACGATGACTGGTTAAAATTTTTGATGGTTTCTTGTTCAGTCCATAGGCCTACATCATGTGGCAAACCGGTGAGCATGTGGCTCTATTAGTATAGGAGATACCTGAAAACATATCACACTTTTCATCATAGTGCTTTTACCAATGCATAAAATGCATGGAGAAGTCATTTCGAATGACTGGTCCTTAGTGTTGAGAGAACGATGACTGGTTAAAATTTTTGGTGGTTTCTTGTTCAGTCCATAGGCCTACAACATGTGGCAAACCGGTGAGCATGTGGCTCTATTAGTATAGGAGATACCTGAAAACATATCACACTTTTCATCATAGTGCTTTTACCAATGCATAAAATGCATGGAGAAGTCATTTCGAATGACTGGTCCTCAGTGTTGTGAGAACGATGACTGGTTAAAATTTTTGGTGGTTTCTTGTTCAGTCCATAGGCCTACATCATGTGGCAAACCGGTGAGCATGTGGCTCTATTAGTATAGGAGATACCTGAAAACATCACACTTTTCATCATAGTGCTTTTACCAATGCATAAAATGCATGGAGAAGTCATTTCGAATGACTGGTCCTCAGTGTTGTGAGAACGATGACTGGTTAAAATTTTTGGTGGTTTCTTGTTCAGTCCATAGGCCTACATCATGTGGCAAACCGGTGAGCATGTGGCTCTATTAGTATAGGAGATACCTGAAAACATATCACACTTTTCATCATAGTGCTTTTACCAATGCATAAAATGCATGGAGAAGTCATTTCGAATGATTGGTCCTCAGTGTTGTGAGAACGATGACTGGTTAAAATTTTTGGTGGTTTCTTGTTCAGTCCATAGGCCTACATCATGTGGCAAACCGGTGAGCATGTGGCTCTATTAGTATAGGAGATACCTGAAAACATATCACACTTTTCATCATAGTGCTATTACCAATGCATAAAATGCATGGAGAAGTCATTTCGAATGACTGGTCCTCAGTGTTGTGAGAACGATGACTGGTTAAAATTTTTGGTGGTTTCTTGTTCAGTCCATAGGCCTACATCATGTGGCAAACAGGTGAGCATGTGGCTCTATTAGTATAGGAGATACCTGAAAACATTGCACACTTTTCATCAGTGCTTTTACCAATGCATAAAATGCATGGAGAAGTCATTTCGAATGACTGGTCCTCAGTGTTGTGAGAACGATGACTGGTTAAAATTTTTGGTGGTTTCTTGTTCAGTCCATAGGCCTACATCATGTGGCAAACCGGTGAGCATGTGGCTCTATTAGTATAGGAGATACCTGAAAACATATCACACTTTTCATCATAGTGCTTTTACCAATGCATAAAATGCATGGAGAAGTCATTTCGAATGACTGGTCCTCAGTGTTGTGAGAACGATGACTGGTTAAAATTTTTGGTGGTTTCTTGTTCAGTCCATAGGCCTACATCATGTGGCAAACCGGTGAGCATGTGGCTCTATTAGTATAGGAGATACCTGAAAACATATCACACTTTTCATCATAGTGCTTTTACCAATGCATAAAATGCATGGAGAAGTCATTTCGAATGACTGGTCCTCAGTGTTGTGAGAACGATGACTGGTTAAAATTTTTGGTGGTTTCTTGTTCAGTCCATAGGCCTACATCATGTGGCAAACCGGTGAGCATGTGGCTCTATTAGTATAGGAGATACCTGAAAACATATCACACTTTTTATCATAGTGCTATTACCAATGCATAAAATGCATGGAGAAGTCATTTCGAATGACTGGTCCTCAGTGTTGTGAGAACGATGACTGGTTAAAATTTTTGGTGGTTTCTTGTTCAGTCCATAGGCCTACATCATGTGGCAAACCGGTGAGCATGTGGCTCTATTAGTATAGGAGATACCTGAAAACATATCACACTTTTCATCAGTGCTTTTACCAATGCATAAAATGCATGGAGAAGTCATTTCGAATGACTGGTCCTCAGTGTTGTGAGAACGATGACTGGTTAAAATTTTTGGTGGTTTCTTGTTCAGTCCATAGGCCTACATCATGTGGCAAACCGGTGAGCATGTGGCTCTATTAGTATAGGAGATACCTGAAAACATATCACACTTTTCATCATAGTGCTTTTACCAATGCATAAAATGCATGGAGAAGTCATTTCGAATGACTGGTCCTCAGTGTTGTGAGAACGATGACTGGTTAAAATTTTTGGTGGTTTCTTGTTCAGTCCATAGGCCTACATCATGTGGCAAACCGGTGAGCATGTGGCTCTATTAGTATAGGAGATACCTGAAAACATATCACACTTTTCATCATAGTGCTTTTACCAATGCATAAAATGCATGGAGAAGTCATTTCGAATGACTGGTCCTCAGTGTTGTGAGAACGATGACTGGTTAAAATTTTTGGTGGTTTCTTGTTCAGTCCATAGGCCTACATCATGTGGCAAACCGGTGAGCATGTGGCTCTATTAGTATAGGAGATACCTGAAAACATATCACACTTTTCATCATAGTGCTTTTACCAATGCATAAAATGCATGGAGAAGTCATTTCGAATGACTGGTCCTCAGTGTTGTGAGAACGATGACTGGTTAAAATTTTTGGTGGTTTCTTGTTCAGTCCATAGGCCTACAACATGTGGCAAACCGGTGAGCATGTGGCTCTATTAGTATAGGAGATACCTGAAAACATATCACACTTTTCATCATAGTGCTTTTACCAATGCATAAAATGCATGGAGAAGTCATTTCGAATGACTGGTCCTCAGTGTTGTGAGAACGATGACTGGTTAAAATTTTTGGTGGTTTCTTGTTCAGTCCATAGGCCTACATCATGTGGCAAACCGGTGAGCATGTGGCTCTATTAGTATAGGAGATACCTGAAAACATCACACTTTTCATCATAGTGCTTTTACCAATGCATAAAATGCATGGAGAAGTCATTTCGAATGACTGGTCCTCAGTGTTGTGAGAACGAAGACTGGTTAAAATTTTTGGTGGTTTCTTGTTCAGTCCATAGGCCTACATCATGTGGCAAACCGGTGAGCATGTGGCTCTATTAGTATAGGAGATACCTGAAAACATATCACACTTTTCATCATAGTGCTTTTACCAATGCATAAAATGCATGGAGAAGTCATTTCGAATGATTGGTCCTCAGTGTTGTGAGAACGATGACTGGTTAAAATTTTTGGTGGTTTCTTGTTCAGTCCATAGGCCTACATCATGTGGCAAACCGGTGAGCATGTGGCTCTATTAGTATAGGAGATACCTGAAAACATATCACACTTTTCATCATAGTGCTATTACCAATGCATAAAATGCATGGAGAAGTCATTTCGAATGACTGGTCCTCAGTGTTGTGAGAACGATGACTGGTTAAAATTTTTGGTGGTTTCTTGTTCAGTCCATAGGCCTACATCATGTGGCAAACAGGTGAGCATGTGGCTCTATTAGTATAGGAGATACCTGAAAACATTGCACACTTTTCATCAGTGCTTTTACCAATGCATAAAATGCATGGAGAAGTCATTTCGAATGACTGGTCCTCAGTGTTGTGAGAACGATGACTGGTTAAAATTTTTGGTGGTTTCTTGTTCAGTCCATAGGCCTACATCATGTGGCAAACCGGTGAGCATGTGGCTCTATTAGTATAGGAGATACCTGAAAACATATCACACTTTTCATCATAGTGCTTTTACCAATGCATAAAATGCATGGAGAAGTCATTTCGAATGACTGGTCCTCAGTGTTGTGAGAACGATGACTGGTTAAAATTTTTGGTGGTTTCTTGTTCAGTCCATAGGCCTACATCATGTGGCAAACCGGTGAGCATGTGGCTCTATTAGTATAGGAGATACCTGAAAACATATCACAATTTTCATCATAGTGCTTTTACCAATGCATAAAATGCATGGAGAAGTCATTTCGAATGACTGGTCCTCAGTGTTGTGAGAACGATGACTGGTTAAAATTTTTGGTGGTTTCTTGTTCAGTCCATAGGCCTACATCATGTGGCAAACCGGTGAGCATGTGGCTCTATTAGTATAGGAGATACCTGAAAACATATCACACTTTTTATCATAGTGCTATTACCAATGCATAAAATGCATGGAGAAGTCATTTCGAATGACTGGTCCTCAGTGTTGTGAGAACGATGACTGGTTAAAATTTTTGGTGGTTTCTTGTTCAGTCCATAGGCCTACATCATGTGGCAAACCGGTGAGCATGTGGCTCTATTAGTATAGGAGATACCTGAAAACATATCACACTTTTCATCAGTGCTTTTACCAATGCATAAAATGCATGGAGAAGTCATTTCGAATGACTGGTCCTCAGTGTTGTGAGAACGATGACTGGTTAAAATTTTTGGTGGTTTCTTGTTCAGTCCATAGGCCTACATCATGTGGCAAACCGGTGAGCATGTGGCTCTATTAGTATAGGAGATACCTGAAAACATATCACACTTTTCATCATAGTGCTTTTACCAATGCATAAAATGCATGGAGAAGTCATTTCGAATGACTGGTCCTCAGTGTTGTGAGAACGATGACTGGTTAAAATTTTTGGTGGTTTCTTGTTCAGTCCATAGGCCTACATCATGTGGCAAACCGGTGAGCATGTGGCTCTATTAGAATAGGAGATACCTGAAAACATATCACACTTTTCATCATAGTGCTTTTACCAATGCATAAAATGCATGGAGAAGTCATTTCGAATGACTGGTCCTCAGTGTTGTGAGAACGATGACTGGTTAAAATTTTTGGTGGTTTCTTGTTCAGTCCATAGGCCTACATCATGTGGCAAACCGGTGAGCATGTGGCTCTATTAGTATAGGAGATACCTGAAAACATATCACACTTTTTATCATAGTGCTATTACCAATGCATAAAATGCATGGAGAAGTCATTTCGAATGACTGGTCCTCAGTGTTGTGAGAACGATGACTGGTTAAAATTTTTGGTGGTTTCTTGTTCAGTCCATAGGCCTACATCATGTGGCAAACCGGTGAGCATGTGGCTCTATTAGTATAGGAGATACCTGAAAACATATCACACTTTTCATCAGTGCTTTTACCAATGCATAAAATGCATGGAGAAGTCATTTCGAATGACTGGTCCTCAGTGTTGTGAGAACGATGACTGGTTAAAATTTTTGGTGGTTTCTTGTTCAGTCCATAGGCCTACATCATGTAGCAAACCGGTGAGCATGTGGCTCTATTAGTATAGGAGATACCTGAAAACATATCACACTTTTCATCATAGTGCTTTTACCAATGCATAAAATGCATGGAGAAGTCATTTCGAATGACTGGTCCTCAGTGTTGTGAGAACGATGACTGGTTAAAATTTTTGGTGGTTTCTTGTTCAGTCCATAGACCTACATCATGTGGCAAACCGGTGAGCATGTGGCTCTATTAGTATAGGAGATACCTGAAAACATATCACACTTTTCATCATAGTGCTTTTACCAATGCATAAAATGCATGGAGAAGTCATTTCGAATGACTGGTCCTCAGTGTTGTGAGAACGATGACTGGTTAAAATTTTTGGTGGTTTCTTGTTCAGTCCATAGGCCTACATCATGTGGCAAACCGGTGAGCATGTGGCTCTATTAGTATAGGAGATACCTGAAAACATATCACACTTTTCATCATAGTGCTTTTACCAATGCATAAAATGCATGGAGAAGTCATTTCGAATGACTGGTCCTCAGTGTTGTGAGAACGATGACTGGTTAAAATTTTTGGTGGTTTCTTGTTCAGTCCATAGGCCTACATCATGTGGCAAACCGGTGAGCATGTGGCTCTATTAGTATAGGAGATACCTGAAAACATATCACACTTTTCATCATAGTGCTTTTACCAATGCATAAAATGCATGGAGAAGTCATTTCGAATGACTGGTCCTCAGTGTTGTGAGAACGATGACTGGTTAGAATTTTTGGTGGTTTCTTGTTCAGTCCATAGGCCCACATCATGTGGCAAACCGGTGAGCATGTGGCTCTATTAGTATAGGAGATACCTGAAAACATATCACACTTTTCATCATAGTGCTTTTACCAATGCATAAAATGCATGGAGAAGTCATTTCGAATGACTGGTCCTCAGTGTTGTGAGAACGATGACTGGTTAAAATTTTTGGTGGTTTCTTGTTCAGTCCATAGGCCTACATCATGTGGCAAACCGGTGAGCATGTGGCTCTATTAGTATAGGAGATACCTGAAAACATATCACACTTTTCATCATAGTGCTTTTACCAATGCATAAAATGCATGGAGAAGTCATTTCGAATGACTGGTCCTCAGTGTTGTGAGAACGATGACTGGTTAAAATTTTTGGTGGTTTCTTGTTCAGTCCATAGGCCTACATCATGTGGCAAACCGGTGAGCATGTGGCTCTATTAGTATAGGAGATACCTGAAAACATATCACACTTTTCATCATAGTGCTTTTACCAATGCATAAAATGCATGGAGAAGTCATTTCGAATGACTGGTCCTCAGTGTTGTGAGAACGATGACTGGTTAAAATTTTTGGTGGTTTCTTGTTCAGTCCATAGGCCTACATCATGTGGCAAACCGGTGAGCATGTGGCTCTATTAGTATAGGAGATACCTGAAAACATATCACACTTTTCATCATAGTGCTTTTACCAATGCATAAAATGCATGGAGAAGTCATTTCGAATGACTGGTCCTCAGTGTTGTGAGAACGATGACTGGTTAAAATTTTTGGTGGTTTCTTGTTCAGTCCATAGGCCTACATCATGTGGCAAACCGGTGAGCATATGGCTCTATTAGTATAGGAGATACCTGAAAACATATCACACTTTTCATCATAGTGCTTTTACCAATGCATAAAATGCATGGAGAAGTCATTTCGAATGACTGGTCCTCAGTGTTGTGAGAACAATGACTGGTTAAAATTTTTGGTGGTTTCTTGTTCAGTCCATAGGCCTACATCATGTGGCAAACCGGTGAGCATGTGGCTCTATTAGTATAGGAGATACCTGAAAACATATCACACTTTTCATCATAGTGCTTTTACCAATGCATAAAATGCATGGAGAAGTCATTTCGAATGACTGGTCCTCAGTGTTGTGAGAACGATGACTGGTTAAAATTTTTGGTGGTTTCTTGTTCAGTCCATAGGCCTACATCATGTGGCAAACCGGTGAGCATGTGGCTCTATTAGTATAGGAGATACCTGAAAACATATCACACTTTTCATCATAGTGCTTTTACCAATGCATAAAATGCATGGAGAAGTCATTTCGAATGACTGGTCCTCAGTGTTTTGAGAACGATGACTGGTTAAAATTTTTGGTTGTTTCTTGTTCAGTCCATAGGCCTACATCATGTGGCAAACCGGTGAGCATGTGGCTCTATTAGTATAGGAGATACCTGAAAACATATCACACTTTTCATCATAGTGCTTTTACCAATGCATAAAATGCATGGAGAAGTCATGTCGAATGACTGGTCCTCAGTGTTGTGAGAACGATGACTGGTTAAAATTTTTGGTGGTTTCTTGTTCAGTCCATAGGCCTACATCATGTGGCAAACCGGTGAGCATGTGGCTCTATTAGTATAGGAGATACCTGAAAACATATCACACTTTTCATCATAGTGCTTTTACCAATGCATAAAATGACTGGAGAAGTCATTTCGAATGACTGGTCCTCAGTGTTGTGAGAACGATGACTGGTTAAAATTTTTGGTGGTTTCTTGTTCAGTCCATAGGCCTACATCATGTGGCAAACCGGTGAGCATGTGGCTCTATTAGTATAGGAGATACCTGAAAACATATCACACTTTTCATCATAGTGCTTTTACCAATGCATAAAATGCATGGAGAAGTCATTTCGAATGACTGGTCCTCAGTGTTGTGAGAACGATGACTGGTTAAAATTTTTGGTGGTTTCTTGTTCAGTCCATAGGCCTACATCATGTGGCAAACCGGTGAGCATGTGGCTCTATTAGTATAGGAGATACCTGAAAACATATCACACTTTTCATCATAGTGCTTTTACCAATGCATAAAATGCATGGAGAAGTCATTTCGAATGACTGGTCCTCAGTGTTGTGAGAACGATGACTGGTTAAAATTTTTGGTGGTTTCTTGTTCAGTCCATAGGCCTACATCATGTGGCAAACCGGTGAGCATGTGGCTCTATTAGTATAGGAGATACCTGAAAACATATCACACTTTTCATCATAGTGCTTTTACCAATGCATAAAATGCATGGAGAAGTCATTTCGAATGACTGGTCCTCAGTGTTGTGAGAACGATGACTGGTTAAAATTTTTGGTGGTTTCTTGTTCAGTCCATAGGCCTACATCATGTGGCAAACCGGTGAGCATGTGGCTCTATTAGTATAGGAGATACCTGAAAACATATCACACTTTTCATCATAGTGCTTTTACCAATGCATAAAATGCATGGAGAAGTCATTTCGAATGACTGGTCCTCAGTGTTGTGAGAACGATGACTGGTTAAAATTTTTGGTGGTTTCTTGTTCAGTCCATAGGCCTACATCATGTGGCAAACCGGTGAGCATATGGCTCTATTAGTATAGGAGATACCTGAAAACATATCACACTTTTCATCATAGTGCTTTTACCAATGCATAAAATGCATGGAGAAGTCATTTCGAATGACTGGTCCTCAGTGTTGTGAGAACAATGACTGGTTAAAATTTTTGGTGGTTTCTTGTTCAGTCCATAGGCCTACATCATGTGGCAAACCGGTGAGCATGTGGCTCTATTAGTATAGGAGATACCTGAAAACATATCACACTTTTCATCATAGTGCTTTTACCAATGCATAAAATGCATGGAGAAGTCATTTCGAATGACTGGTCCTCAGTGTTGTGAGAACGATGACTGGTTAAAATTTTTGGTGGTTTCTTGTTCAGTCCATAGGCCTACATCATGTGGCAAACCGGTGAGCATGTGGCTCTATTAGTATAGGAGATACCTGAAAACATATCACACTTTTCATCATAGTGCTTTTACCAATGCATAAAATGCATGGAGAAGTCATTTCGAATGACTGGTCCTCAGTGTTTTGAGAACGATGACTGGTTAAAATTTTTGGTTGTTTCTTGTTCAGTCCATAGGCCTACATCATGTGGCAAACCGGTGAGCATGTGGCTCTATTAGTATAGGAGATACCTGAAAACATATCACACTTTTCATCATAGTGCTTTTACCAATGCATAAAATGCATGGAGAAGTCATGTCGAATGACTGGTCCTCAGTGTTGTGAGAACGATGACTGGTTAAAATTTTTGGTGGTTTCTTGTTCAGTCCATAGGCCTACATCATGTGGCAAACCGGTGAGCATGTGGCTCTATTAGTATAGGAGATACCTGAAAACATATCACACTTTTCATCATAGTGCTTTTACCAATGCATAAAATGACTGGAGAAGTCATTTCGAATGACTGGTCCTCAGTGTTGTGAGAACGATGACTGGTTAAAATTTTTGGTGGTTTCTTGTTCAGTCCATAGGCCTACATCATGTGGCAAACCGGTGAGCATGTGGCTCTATTAGTATAGGAGATACCTGAAAACATATCACACTTTTCATCATAGTGCTTTTACCAATGCATAAAATGCATGGAGAAGTCATTTCGAATGACTGGTCCTCAGTGTTGTGAGAACGATGACTGGTTAAAATTTTTGGTGGTTTCTTGTTCAGTCCATAGGCCTACATCATGTGGCAAACCGGTGAGCATGTGGCTCTATTAGTATAGGAGATACCTGAAAACATATCACACTTTTCATCATAGTGCTTTTACCAATGCATAAAATGCATGGAGAAGTCATTTCGAATGACTGGTCCTCAGTGTTGTGAGAACGATGACTGGTTAAAATTTTTGGTGGTTTCTTGTTCAGTCCATAGGCCTACATCATGTGGCAAACCGGTGAGCATGTGGCTCTATTAGTATAGGAGATACCTGAAAACATATCACACTTTTCATCATAGTGCTTTTACCAATGCATAAAATGCATGGAGAAGTCATTTCGAATGACTGGTCCTCAGTGTTGTGAGAACGATGACTGGTTAATATTTTTGGTGGTTTCTTGTTCAGTCCATAGGCCTACATCATGTGGCAAACCGGTGAGCATGTGGCTCTATTAGTATAGGAGATACCTGAAAACATATCACACTTTTCATCAGTGCTTTTACCAATGCATAAAATGCATGGAGAAGTCATTTCGAATGACTGGTCCTCAGTGTTGTGAGAACGATGACTGGTTAAAATTTTTGGTGGTTTCTTGTTCAGTCCATAGGCCTACATCATGTGGCAAACCGGTGAGCATGTGGCTCTATTAGTATAGGAGATACCTGAAAACATATCACACTTTTCATCATAGTGCTTTTACCAATGCATAAAATGCATGGAGAAGTCATTTCGAATGACTGGTCCTCAGTGTTGTGAGAACGATGACTGGTTAAAATTTTTGGTGGTTTCTTGTTCAGTCCATAGGCCTACATCATGTGGCAAACCGGTGAGCATGTGGCTCTATTAGTATAGGAGATACCTGAAAACATATCACACTTTTCATCATAGTGCTTTTACCAATGCATAAAATGCATGGAGAAGTCATTTCGAATGACTGGTCCTCAGTGTTGTGAGAACGATGACTGGTTAAAATTTTTGGTGGTTTCTTGTTCAGTCCATTAGCCTACATCATGTGGCAAACCGGTGAGCATGTGGCTCTATTAGTATAGGAGATACCTGAAACCATATCACACTTTTCATCATAGTGCTTTTACCAATGCATAAAATGCATGGAGAAGTCATTTCGAATGACTGGTCCTCAGTGTTGTGAGAACGATGACTGGTTAAAATTTTTGGTGGTTTCTTGTTCAGTCCATTAGCCTACATCATGTGGCAAACCGGTGAGCATGTGGCTCTATTAGTATAGGAGATACCTGAAAACATATCACACTTTTCATCATAGTGCTTTTACCAATGCATAAAATGCATGGAGAAGTCATTTCGAATGACTGGTCCTCAGTGTTGTGAGAACGATGACTGGTTAAAATTTTTGGTGGTTTCTTGTTCAGTCCATAGGCCTACATCATGTGGCAAACCGGTGAGCATGTGGCTCTATTAGTATAGGAGATACCTGAAAACATATCACGCTTTTCATCATAGTGCTTTTACCAATGCATAAAATGCATGGAGAAGTCATTTCGAATGACTGGTCCTCAGTGTTGTGAGAACGATGACTGGTTAAAATTTTTGGTGGTTTCTTGTTCAGTCCATTAGCCTACATCATGTGGCAAACCGGTGAGCATGTGGCTCTATTGGTATAGGAGATACCTGAAAACATATCACACTTTTCATCATAGTGCTTTTACCAATGCATAAAATGCATGGAGAAGTCATTTCGAATGACTGGTCCTCAGTGTTGTGAGAACGATGACTGGTTAAAATTTTTGATGGTTTCTTGTTCAGTCCATAGGCCTACATCATGTGGCAAACCGGTGAGCATGTGGCTCTATTAGTATAGGAGATACCTGAAAACATATCACACTTTTCATCATAGTGCTTTTACCAATGCATAAAATGCATGGAGAAGTCATTTCGAATGACTGGTCCTTAGTGTTGTGAGAACGATGACTGGTTAAAATTTTTGGTGGTTTCTTGTTCAGTCCATAGGCCTACAACATGTGGCAAACCGGTGAGCATGTGGCTCTATTAGTATAGGAGATACCTGAAAACATATCACACTTTTCATCATAGTGCTTTTACCAATGCATAAAATGCATGGAGAAGTCATTTCGAATGACTGGTCCTCAGTGTTGTGAGAACGATGACTGGTTAAAATTTTTGGTGGTTTCTTGTTCAGTCCATAGGCCTACATCATGTGGCAAACCGGTGAGCATGTGGCTCTATTAGTATAGGAGATACCTGAAAACATCACACTTTTCATCATAGTGCTTTTACCAATGCATAAAATGCATGGAGAAGTCATTTCGAATGACTGGTCCTCAGTGTTGTGAGAACGATGACTGGTTAAAATTTTTGGTGGTTTCTTGTTCAGTCCATAGGCCTACATCATGTGGCAAACCGGTGAGCATGTGGCTCTATTAGTATAGGAGATACCTGAAAACATATCACACTTTTCATCATAGTGCTATTACCAATGCATAAAATGCATGGAGAAGTCATTTCGAATGACTGGTCCTCAGTGTTGTGAGAACGATGACTGGTTAAAATTTTTGGTGGTTTCTTGTTCAGTCCATAGGCCTACATCATGTGGCAAACCGGTGAGCATGTGGCTCTATTAGTATAGGAGATACCTGAAAACATTGCACACTTTTCATCAGTGCTTTTACCAATGCATAAAATGCATGGAGAAGTCATTTCGAATGACTGGTCCTCAGTGTTGTGAGAACGATGACTGGTTAAAATTTTTGGTGGTTTCTTGTTCAGTCCATAGGCCTACATCATGTGGCAAACCGGTGAGCATGTGGCTCTATTAGTATAGGAGATACCTGAAAACATATCACACTTTTCATCATAGTGCTTTTACCAATGCATAAAATGCATGGAGAAGTCATTTCGAATGACTGGTCCTCAGTGTTGTGAGAACGATGACTGGTTAAAATTTTTGGTGGTTTCTTGTTCAGTCCATAGGCCTACATCATGTGGCAAACCGGTGAGCATGTGGCTCTATTAGTATAGGAGATACCTGAAAACATATCACACTTTTTATCATAGTGCTATTACCAATGCATAAAATGCATGGAGAAGTCATTTCGAATGACTGGTCCTCAGTGTTGTGAGAACGATGACTGGTTAAAATTTTTGGTGGTTTCTTGTTCAGTCCATAGGCCTACATCATGTGGCAAACCGGTGAGCATGTGGCTCTATTAGTATAGGAGATACCTGAAAACATATCACACTTTTCATCAGTGCTTTTACCAATGCATAAAATGCATGGAGAAGTCATTTCGAATGACTGGTCCTCAGTGTTGTGAGAACGATGACTGGTTAAAATTTTTGGTGGTTTCTTGTTCAGTCCATAGGCCTACATCATGTGGCAAACCGGTGAGCATGTGGCTCTATTAGTATAGGAGATACCTGAAAACATATCACACTTTTCATCATAGTGCTTTTACCAATGCATAAAATGCATGGAGAAGTCATTTCGAATGACTGGTCCTCAGTGTTGTGAGAACGATGACTGGTTAAAATTTTTGGTGGTTTCTTGTTCAGTCCATAGGCCTACATCATGTGGCAAACCGGTGAGCATGTGGCTCTATTAGTATAGGAGATACCTGAAAACATATCACACTTTTCATCATAGTGCTTTTACCAATGCATAAAATGCATGGAGAAGTCATTTCGAATGACTGGTCCTCAGTGTTGTGAGAACGATGACTGGTTAAAATTTTTGGTGGTTTCTTGTTCAGTCCATTAGCCTACATCATGTGGCAAACCGGTGAGCATGTGGCTCTATTAGTATAGGAGATACCTGAAAACATATCACACTTTTCATCAGTGCTTTTACCAATGCATAAAATGCATGGAGAAGTCATTTCGAATGACTGGTCCTCAGTGTTGTGAGAACGATGACTGGTTAAAATTTTTGGTGGTTTCTTGTTCAGTCCATAGGCCTACATCATGTGGCAAACCGGTGAGCATGTGGCTCTATTAGTATAGGAGATACCTGAAAACATATCACACTTTTCATCATAGTGCTTTTACCAATGCATAAAATGCATGGAGAAGACATTTCGAATGACTGGTCCTCAGTGTTGTGAGAACGATGACTGGTTAAAATTTTTGGTGGTTTCTTGTTCAGTCCATTAGCCTACATCATGTGGCAAACCGGTGAGCATGTGGCTCTATTAGTATAGGAGATACCTGAAAACATATCACATTTTTCATCATAGTGCTTTTACCAATGCATAAAATGCATGGAGAAGTCATTTCGAATGACTGGTCCTCAGTGTTGTGAGAACGATGACTGGTTAAAATTTTTGGTGGTTTCTTGTTCAGTCCATTAGCCTACATCATGTGGCAAACCGGTGAGCATGTGGCTCTATTAGTATAGGAGATACCTGAAAACATATCACACTTTTCATCATAGTGCTTTTACCAATGCATAAAATGCATGGAGAAGTCATTTCGAATGACTGGTCCTCAGTGTTGTGAGAACGATGACTGGTTAAAATTTTTGGTGGTTTCTTGTTCAGTCCATAGGCCTACATCATGTGGCAAACCGGTGAGCATGTGGCTCTATTAGTATAGGAGATACCTGAAAACATATCACACTTTTCATCATAGTGCTTTTACCAATGCATAAAATGCATGGAGAAGTCATTTCGAATGACTGGTCCTCAGTGTTGTGAGAACGATGACTGGTTAAAATTTTTGGTGGTTTCTTGTTCAGTCCATTAGCCTACATCATGTGGCAAACCGGTGAGCATGTGGCTCTATTAGTATAGGAGATACCTGAAAACATATCACACTTTTCATCATAGTGCTTTTACCAATGCATAAAATGCATGGAGAAGTCATTTCGAATGACTGGTCCTCAGTGTTGTGAGAACGATGACTGGTTAAAATTTTTGATGGTTTCTTGTTCAGTCCATAGGCCTACATCATGTGGCAAACCGGTGAGCATGTGGCTCTATTAGTATAGGAGATACCTGAAAACATATCACACTTTTCATCATAGTGCTTTTACCAATGCATAAAATGCATGGAGAAGTCATTTCGAATGACTGGTCCTTAGTGTTGTGAGAACGATGACTGGTTAAAATTTTTGGTGGTTTCTTGTTCAGTCCATAGGCCTACAACATGTGGCAAAGCGGTGAGCATGTGGCTCTATTAGTATAGGAGATACCTGAAAACATATCACACTTTTCATCATAGTGCTTTTACCAATGCATAAAATGCATGGAGAAGTCATTTCGAATGACTGGTCCTCAGTGTTGTGAGAACAATGACTGGTTAAAATTTTTGGTGGTTTCTTGTTCAGTCCATAGGCCTACATCATGTGGCAAACCGGTGAGCATGTGGCTCTATTAGTATAGGAGATACCTGAAAACATCACACTTTTCATCATAGTGCTTTTACCAATGCATAAAATGCATGGAGAAGTCATTTCGAATGACTGGTCCTCAGTGTTGTGAGAACGATGACTGGTTAAAATTTTTGGTGGTTTCTTGTTCAGTCCATAGGCCTACATCATGTGGCAAACCGGTGAGCATGTGGCTCTATTAGTATAGGAGATACCTGAAAACATATCACACTTTTCATCATAGTGCTTTTACCAATGCATAAAATGCATGGAGAAGTCATTTCGAATGACTGGTCCTCAGTTTTGTGAGAACGATGACTGGTTAAAATTTTTGGTGGTTTCTTGTTCAGTCCATAGGCCTACATCATGTGGCAAACCGGTGAGCATGTGGCTCTATTAGTATAGGAGATACCTGAAAACATATCACACTTTCAGCATGGGTTTATGAGAAATCGCTCCTGTCAAACCAATCTAATCAGTTTTTATGAAGAGGTAAGCTATAGACTGGACCACGGTGAGTCATTGGACGTGGTATATCTCGATTTTTCCAAAGCGTTTGATACTGTGCCGCACAAGAGGTTGGTACACAAAATGAGAATGCTTGGTCTGGGGGAAAATGTGTGTAAATGGGTTAGTAACTGGCTTAGTGATAGAAAGCAGAGGGTGGTTATAAATGGTATAGTCTCTAACTGGGTCGCTGTGACCAGTGGGGTACCGCAGGGGTCAGTATTGGGACCTGTTCTCTTCAACATATTCATTAATGATCTGGTAGAAGGTTTACACAGTAAAATATCGATATTTGCAGATGATACAAAACTATGTAAAGCAGTTAATACAAGAGAAGATAGTATTCTGCTACAGATGGATCTGGATAAGTTGGAAACTTGGGCTGAAAGGTGGCAGATGAGGTTTAACAATGATAAATGTAAGGTTATACACATGGGAAGAGGGAATCAATATCACCATTACACACTGAACGGGAAACCACTGGGTAAATCTGACAGGGAGAAGGACTTGGGGATCCTAGTTAATGATAAACTTACCTGGAGCAGCCAGTGCCAGGCAGCAGCTGCCAAGGCAAACAGGATCATGGGGTGCATTAAAAGAGGTCTGGATACACATGATGAGAGCATTATACTGCCTCTGTACAAATCCCTAGTTTGACCGCACATGGAGTACTGTGTCCAGTTTTGGGCACCGGTGCTCAGGAAGGATATAATGGAACTAGAGAGAGTACAAAGGAGGGCAACAAAATTAATAAAGGGGATGGGAGAACTACAATACCCAGATAGATTAGCGAAATTAGGATTATTTAGTCTAGAAAAAAGACGACTGAGGGGCGATCTAATAACCATGTATAAGTATATAAGGGGACAATACAAATATCTCGCTGAGGATCTGTTTATACCAAGGAAGGTGACGGGCACAAGGGGGCATTCTTTGCGTCTGGAGGAGAGAAGGTTTTTCCACCAACATAGAAGAGGATTCTTTACTGTTAGGGCAGTGAGAATCTGGAATTGCTTGCCTGAGGAGGTGGTGATGGCGAACTCAGTCGAGGGGTTCAAGAGAGGCCTGGATGTCTTCCTGGAGCAGAACAATATTGTATCATACAATTATTAGGTTCTGTAGAAGGACGTAGATCTGGGGATTTATTATGATGGAATATAGGCTGAACTGGATGGACAAATGTCTTTTTTCGGCCTTACTAACTATGTTACTATGTTACTTTTCATCATAGTGCTTTTACCAATGCATAAAATGCATGGAGAAGTCATTTCGAATGACTGGTCCTCAGTGTTGTGAGAACGATGACTGGTTAAAATTTTTGGTGGTTTCTTGTTCAGTCCATAGGCCTACATCATGTGGCAAACCGGTGAGCATGTGGCTCTATTAGTATAGGAGATACCTGAAAACATATCACACTTTTCATCATAGTGCTATTACCAATGCATAAAATGCATGGAGAAGTCATTTCGAATGACTGGTCCTCAGTGTTGAGAGAACGATGACTGGTTAAAATTTTTGGTGGTTTCTTGTTCAGTCCATAGGCCTACATCATGTGGCAAACCGGTGAGCATGTGGCTCTATTAGTATAGGAGATAACTGAAAACATATCACACTTTTCATCAGTGCTTTTACCAATGCATAAAATGCATGGAGAAGTCATTTCGAATGACTGGTCCTCAGTGTTGTGAGAACGATGACTGGTTAAAATTTTTGGTGGTTTCTTGTTCAGTCCATAGGCCTACATCATGTGGCAAACCGGTGAGCATGTGGCTCTATTAGTATAGGAGATACCTGAAAACATATCACACTTTTCATCATAGTGCTTTTACCAATGCATAAAATGCATGGAGAAGTCATTTCGAATGACTGGTCCTCAGTGTTGTGAGAACGATGACTGGTTAAAATTTTTGGTGGTTTCTTGTTCAGTCCATAGGCCTACATCATGTGGCAAACCGGTGAGCATGTGGCTCTATTAGTATAGGAGATACCTGAAAACATATCACACTTTTCATCATAGTGCTTTTACCAATGCATAAAATGCATGGAGAAGTCATTTCGAATGACTGGTCCTCAGTGTTGTGAGAACGATGACTGGTTAAAATTTTTGGTGGTTTCTTGTTCAGTCCATAGGCCTACATCATGTGGCAAACCGGTGAGCATGTGGCTCTATTAGTATAGGAGATACCTGAAAACATATCACACTTTTTATCATAGTGCTATTACCAATGCATAAAATGCATGGAGAAGTCATTTCGAATGACTGGTCCTCAGTGTTGTGAGAACGATGACTGGTTAAAATTTTTGGTGGTTTCTTGTTCAGTCCATAGGCCTACATCATGTGGCAAACCGGTGAGCATGTGGCTCTATTAGTATAGGAGATACCTGAAAACATATCACACTTTTCATCAGTGCTTTTACCAATGCATAAAATGCATGGAGAAGTCATTTCGAATGACTGGTCCTCAGTGTTGTGAGAACGATGACTGGTTAAAATTTTTGGTGGTTTCTTGTTCAGTCCATAGGCCTACATCATGTGGCAAACCGGTGAGCATGTGGCTCTATTAGTATAGGAGATACCTGAAAACATATCACACTTTTCATCATAGTGCTTTTACCAATGCATAAAATGCATGGAGAAGTCATTTCGAATGACTGGTCCTCAGTGTTGTGAGAACGATGACTGGTTAAAATTTTTGGTGGTTTCTTGTTCAGTCCATAGGCCTACATCATGTGGCAAACCGGTGAGCATGTGGCTCTATTAGTATAGGAGATACCTGAAAACATATCACACTTTTCATCATAGTGCTTTTACCAATGCATAAAATGCATGGAGAAGTCATTTCGAATGACTGGTCCTCAGTGTTGTGAGAACGATGACTGGTTAAAATTTTTGGTGGTTTCTTGTTCAGTCCATAGGCCTACATCATGTGGCAAACCGGTGAGCATGTGGCTCTATTAGTATAGGAGATACCTGAAAACATATCACACTTTTTATCATAGTGCTATTACCAATGCATAAAATGCATGGAGAAGTCATTTCGAATGACTGGTCCTCAGTGTTGTGAGAACGATGACTGGTTAAAATTTTTGGTGGTTTCTTGTTCAGTCCATAGGCCTACATCATGTGGCAAACCGGTGAGCATGTGGCTCTATTAGTATAGGAGATACCTGAAAACATATCACACTTTTCATCAGTGCTTTTACCAATGCATAAAATGCATGGAGAAGTCATTTCGAATGACTGGTCCTCAGTGTTGTGAGAACGATGACTGGTTAAAATTTTTGGTGGTTTCTTGTTCAGTCCATAGGCCTACATCATGTGGCAAACCGGTGAGCATGTGGCTCTATTAGTATAGGAGATACCTGAAAACATATCACACTTTTCATCATAGTGCTTTTACCAATGCATAAAATGCATGGAGAAGTCATTTCGAATGACTGGTCCTCAGTGTTGTGAGAACGATGACTGGTTAAAATTTTTGGTGGTTTCTTGTTCAGTCCATAGGCCTACATCATGTGGCAAACCGGTGAGCATGTGGCTCTATTAGTATAGGAGATACCTGAAAACATATCACACTTTTCATCATAGTGCTTTTACCAATGCATAAAATGCATGGAGAAGTCATTTCGAATGACTGGTCCTCAGTGTTGTGAGAACGATGACTGGTTAAAATTTTTGGTGGTTTCTTGTTCAGTCCATTAGCCTACATCATGTGGCAAACCGGTGAGCATGTGGCTCTATTAGTATAGGAGATACCTGAAAACATATCACACTTTTCATCATAGTGCTTTTACCAATGCATAAAATGCATGGAGAAGTCATTTCGAATGACTGGTCCTCAGTGTTGTGAGAACGATGACTGGTTAAAATTTTTGGTGGTTTCTTGTTCAGTCCATAGGCCTACATCATGTGGCAAACCGGTGAGCATGTGGCTCTATTAGTATAGGAGATACCTGAAAACATATCACACTTTTCATCATAGTGCTTTTACCAATGCATAAAATGCATGGAGAAGTCATTTCGAATGACTGGTCCTCAGTGTTGTGAGAACGATGACTGGTTAAAATTTTTGGTGGTTTCTTGTTCAGTCCATAGGCCTACATCATGTGGCAAACCGGTGAGCATGTGGCTCTATTAGTATAGGAGATACCTGAAAACATATCACACTTTTCATCATAGTGCTTTTACCAATGCATAAAATGCATGGAGAAGTCATTTCGAATGACTGGTCCTCAGTGTTGTGAGAACGATGACTGGTTAAAATTTTTGGTGGTTTCTTGTTCAGTCCATTAGCCTACATCATGTGGCAAACCGGTGAGCATGTGGCTCTATTAGTATAGGAGATACCTGAAAACATATCACACTTTTCATCATAGTGCTTTTACCAATGCATAAAATGCATGGAGAAGTCATTTCGAATGACTGGTCCTCAGTGTTGTGAGAACGATGACTGGTTAAAATTTTTGATGGTTTCTTGTTCAGTCCATAGGCCTACATCATGTGGCAAACCGGTGAGCATGTGGCTCTATTAGTATAGGAGATACCTGAAAACATATCACACTTTTCATCATAGTGCTTTTACCAATGCATAAAATGCATGGAGAAGTCATTTCGAATGACTGGTCCTCAGTGTTGTGAGAACGATGACTGGTTAAAATTTTTGGTGGTTTCTTGTTCAGTCCATAGGCCTACAACATGTGGCAAACCGGTGAGCATGTGGCTCTATTAGTATAGGAGATACCTGAAAACATATCACACTTTTCATCATAGTGCTTTTACCAATGCATAAAATGCATGGAGAAGTCATTTCGAATGACTGGTCCTCAGTGTTGTGAGAACGATGACTGGTTAAAATTTTTGATGGTTTCTTGTTCAGTCCATAGGCCTACATCATGTGGCAAACCGGTGAGCATGTGGCTCTATTAGTATAGGAGATACCTGAAAACATATCACACTTTTCATCATAGTGCTTTTACCAATGCATAAAATGCATGGAGAAGTCATTTCGAATGACTGGTCCTCAGTGTTGTGAGAACGATGACTGGTTAAAATTTTTGGTGGTTTCTTGTTCAGTCCATAGGCCTACAACATGTGGCAAACCGGTGAGCATGTGGCTCTATTAGTATAGGAGATACCTGAAAACATATCACACTTTTCATCATAGTGCTTTTACCAATGCATAAAATGCATGGAGAAGTCATTTCGAATGACTGGTCCTCAGTGTTGTGAGAACGATGACTGGTTAAAATTTTTGGTGGTTTCTTGTTCAGTCCATAGGCCTACATCATGTGGCAAACCGGTGAGCATGTGGCTCTATTAGTATAGGAGATGCCTGAAAACATATCACACTTTTCATCATAGTGCTTTTACCAATGCATAAAATGCATGGAGAAGTCATTTCGAATGACTGGTCCTCAGTGTTGTGAGAACGATGACTGGTTAAAATTTTTGGTGGTTTCTTGTTCAGTCCATAGGCCTACATCATGTGGCAAACCGGTGAGCATGTGGCTCTCTTAGTATAGGAGATACCTGAAAACATATCACACTTTTCATCATAGTGCTTTTACCAATGCATAAAATGCATGGAGAAGTCATTTCGAATGACTGGTCCTCAGTGTTGTGAGAACGATGACTGGTTAAAATTTTTGATGGTTTCTTGTTCAGTCCATAGGCCTACATCATGTGGCAAACCGGTGAGCATGTGGCTCTATTAGTATAGGAGATACCTGAAAACATATCACACTTTTCATCATAGTGCTTTTACCAATGCATAAAATGAATGGAGAAGTCATTTCGAATGACTGGTCCTCAGTGTTGTGAGAACGATGACTGGTTAAAATTTTTGATGGTTTCTTGTTCAGTCCATAGGCCTACATCATGTGGCAAACCGGTGAGCATGTGGCTCTATTAGTATAGGAGATACCTGAAAACATATCACACTTTTCATCATAGTGCTTTTACCAATGCATAAAATGCATGGAGAAGTCATTTCGAATGACTGGTCCTCAGTGTTGTGAGAACGATGACTGGTTAAAATTTTTGATGGTTTCTTGTTCAGTCCATAGGCCTACATCATGTGGCAAACCGGTGAGCATGTGGCTCTATTAGTATAGGAGATACCTGAAAACATATCACACTTTTCATCATAGTGCTTTTACCAATGCATAAAATGCATGGAGAAGTCATTTCGAATGACTGGTCCTCAGTGTTGTGAGAACGATGACTGGTTAAAATTTTTGGTGGTTTCTTGTTCAGTCCATAGGCCTACAACATGTGGCAAACCGGTGAGCATGTGGCTCTATTAGTATAGGAGATACCTGAAAACATATCACACTTTTCATCATAGTGCTTTTACCAATGCATAAAATGCATGGAGAAGTCATTTCGAATGACTGGTCCTCAGTGTTGTGAGAACGATGACTGGTTAAAATTTTTGATGGTTTCTTGTTCAGTCCATAGGCCTACATCATGTGGCAAACCGGTGAGCATGTGGCTCTATTAGTATAGGAGATACCTGAAAACATATCACACTTTTCATCATAGTGCTTTTACCAATGCATAAAATGCATGGAGAAGTCATTTCGAATGACTGGTCCTCAGTGTTGTGAGAACGATGACTGGTTAAAATTTTTGGTGGTTTCTTGTTCAGTCCATAGGCCTACATCATGTGGCAAACCGGTGAGCATGTGGCTCTATTAGTATAGGAGATGCCTGAAAACATATCACACTTTTCATCATAGTGCTTTTACCAATGCATAAAATGCATGGAGAAGTCATTTCGAATGACTGGTCCTCAGTGTTGTGAGAACGATGACTGGTTAAAATTTTTGGTGGTTTCTTGTTCAGTCCATAGGCCTACATCATGTGGCAAACCGGTGAGCATGTGGCTCTCTTAGTATAGGAGATACCTGAAAACATATCACACTTTTCATCATAGTGCTTTTACCAATGCATAAAATGCATGGAGAAGTCATTTCGAATGACTGGTCCTCAGTGTTGTGAGAACGATGACTGGTTAAAATTTTTGATGGTTTCTTGTTCAGTCCATAGGCCTACATCATGTGGCAAACCGGTGAGCATGTGGCTCTATTAGTATAGGAGATACCTGAAAACATATCACACTTTTCATCATAGTGCTTTTACCAATGCATAAAATGCATGGAGAAGTCATTTCGAATGACTGGTCCTCAGTGTTGTGAGAACGATGACTGGTTAAAATTTTTGATGGTTTCTTGTTCAGTCCATAGGCCTACATCATGTGGCAAACCGGTGAGCATGTGGCTCTATTAGTATAGGAGATACCTGAAAACATATCACACTTTTCATCATAGTGCTTTTACCAATGCATAAAATGCATGGAGAAGTCATTTCGAATGACTGGTCCTCAGTGTTGTGAGAACGATGACTGGTTAAAATTTTTGGTGGTTTCTTGTTCAGTCCATAGGCCTACAACATGTGGCAAACCGGTGAGCATGTGGCTCTATTAGTATAGGAGATACCTGAAAACATATCACACTTTTCATCATAGTGCTTTTACCAATGCATAAAATGCATGGAGAAGTCATTTCGAATGACTGGTCCTCAGTGTTGTGAGAACGATGACTGGTTAAAATTTTTGGTGGTTTCTTGTTCAGTCCATAGGCCTACAACATGTGGCAAACCGGTGAGCATGTGGCTCTATTAGTATAGGAGATACCTGAAAACATATCACACTTTTCATCATAGTGCTTTTACCAATGCATAAAATGCATGGAGAAGTCATTTCGAATGACTGGTCCTCAGTGTTGTGAGAACGATGACTGGTTAAAATTTTTGATGGTTTCTTGTTCAGTCCATAGGCCTACATCATGTGGCAAACCGGTGAGCATGTGGCTCTATTAGTATAGGAGATACCTGAAAACATATCACACTTTTCATCATAGTGCTTTTACCAATGCATAAAATGCATGGAGAAGTCATTTCGAATGACTGGTCCTCAGTGTTGTGAGAACGATGACTGGTTAAAATTTTTGATGGTTTCTTGTTCAGTCCATAGGCCTACATCATGTGGCAAACCGGTGAGCATGTGGCTCTATTAGTATAGGAGATACCTGAAAACATATCACACTTTTCATCATAGTGCTTTTACCAATGCATAAAATGCATGGAGAAGTCATTTCGAATGACTGGTCCTCAGTGTTGTGAGAACGATGACTGGTTAAAATTTTTGGTGGTTTCTTGTTCAGTCCATAGGCCTACAACATGTGGCAAACCGGTGAGCATGTGGCTCTATTAGTATAGGAGATACCTGAAAACATATCACACTTTTCATCATAGTGCTTTTACCAATGCATAAAATGCATGGAGAAGTCATTTCGAATGACTGGTCCTCAGTGTTGTGAGAACGATGACTGGTTAAAATTTTTGGTGGTTTCTTGTTCAGTCCATAGGCCTACATCATGTGGCAAACCGGTGAGCATGTGGCTCTATTAGTATAGGAGATACCTGAAAATATATCACACTTTTCATCATAGTGCTTTTACCAATGCATAAAATGACTGGAGAAGTCATTTCGAATGACTGGTCCTCAGTGTTCTGAGAACGATGACTGGTTAAAATTTTTGGTGGTTTCTTGTTCAGTCCATAGGCCTACATCATGTGGCAAACCGGTGAGCATGTGGCTCTATTAGTATAGGAGATACCTGAAAACATATCACACTTTTCATCATAGTGATTTTACCAATGCATAAAATGCATGGAGAAGTCATTTCGAATGACTGGTCCTCAGTGTTGTGAGAACGATGACTGGTTAAAATTTTTGGTGGTTTCTTGTTCAGTCCATAGGCCTACATCATGTGGAAAACCGGTGAGCATGTGGCTCTATTAGTATAGGAGATACCTGAAAACATATCACACTTTTCATCATAGTGCTTTTACCAATGCATAAAATGCATGGAGAAGTCATTTCGAATGACTGGTCCTCAGTGTTGTGAGAACGATGACTGGTTAAAATTTTTGGTGGTTTCTTGTTCAGTCCATAGGCCTACATCATGTGGCAAACCGGTGAGCATGTGGCTCTATTAGTATAGGAGATACCTGAAAACATATCACACTTTTCATCATAGTGCTTTTACCAATGCATAAAATGACTGGAGAAGTCATTTCGAATGACTGGTCCTCAGTGTTCTGAGAACGATGACTGGTTAAAATTTTTGGTGGTTTCTTGTTCAGTCCATAGGCCTACATCATGTGGCAAACCGGTGAGCATGTGGCTCTATTAGTATAGGAGATACCTGAAAACATATCACACTTTTCATCATAGTGATTTTACCAATGCATAAAATGCATGGAGAAGTCATTTCGAATGACTGGTCCTCAGTGTTGTGAGAACGATGACTGGTTAAAATTTTTGGTGGTTTCTTGTTCAGTCCATAGGCCTACATCATGTGGAAAACCGGTGAGCATGTGGCTCTATTAGTATAGGAGATACCTGAAAACATATCACACTTTTCATCATAGTGCTTTTACCAATGCATAAAATGCATGGAGAAGTCATTTCGAATGACTGGTCCTCAGTGTTGTGAGAACGATGACTGGTTAAAATTTTTGGTGGTTTCTTGTTCAGTCCATAGGCCTACATCATGTGGCAAACCGGTGAGCATGTGGCTCTATTAGTATAGGAGATACCTGAAAACATATCACACTTTTCATCATAGTGCTTTTACCAATGCATAAAATGCATGGAGAAGTCATTTCGAATGACTGGTCCTCAGTGTTGTGAGAACGATGACTGGTTAAAATTTTTGGTGGTTTCTTGTTCAGTCCATAGGCCTACATCATGTGGCAAACCGGTGAGCATGTGGCTCCATTAGTATAGGAGATACCTGAAAACATATCACACTTTTCATCATAGTGCTTTTACCAATGCATAAAATGCATGGAGAAGTCATTTCGAATGACTGGTCCTCAATGTTGTGACAACGATGACTGGTTAAAATTTTTGGTGGTTTCTTGTTCAGTCCATAGGCCTACATCATGTGGCAAACCGGTGAGCATGTGGCTCTATTAGTATAGGAGATACCTGAAAACATATCACACTTTTCATCATAGTGCTTTTACCAATGCATAAAATGAATGGAGAAGTCATTTCGAATGACTGGTCCTCAGTGTTGTGAGAACGATGACTGGTTAAAATTTTTGATGGTTTCTTGTTCAGTCCATAGGCCTACATCATGTGGCAAACCGGTGAGCATGTGGCTCTATTAGTATAGGAGATACCTGAAAACATATCACACTTTTCATCATAGTGCTTTTACCAATGCATAAAATGCATGGAGAAGTCATTTCGAATGACTGGTCCTCAGTGTTGTGAGAACGATGACTGGTTAAAATTTTTGATGGTTTCTTGTTCAGTCCATAGGCCTACATCATGTGGCAAACCGGTGAGCATGTGGCTCTATTAGTATAGGAGATACCTGAAAACATATCACACTTTTCATCATAGTGCTTTTACCAATGCATAAAATGCATGGAGAAGTCATTTCGAATGACTGGTCCTCAGTGTTGTGAGAACGATGACTGGTTAAAATTTTTGGTGGTTTCTTGTTCAGTCCATAGGCCTACAACATGTGGCAAACCGGTGAGCATGTGGCTCTATTAGTATAGGAGATACCTGAAAACATATCACACTTTTCATCATAGTGCTTTTACCAATGCATAAAATGCATGGAGAAGTCATTTCGAATGACTGGTCCTCAGTGTTGTGAGAACGATGACTGGTTAAAATTTTTGATGGTTTCTTGTTCAGTCCATAGGCCTACATCATGTGGCAAACCGGTGAGCATGTGGCTCTATTAGTATAGGAGATACCTGAAAACATATCACACTTTTCATCATAGTGCTTTTACCAATGCATAAAATGCATGGAGAAGTCATTTCGAATGACTGGTCCTCAGTGTTGTGAGAACGATGACTGGTTAAAATTTTTGGTGGTTTCTTGTTCAGTCCATAGGCCTTCATCATGTGGCAAACCGGTGAGCATGTGGCTCTATTAGTATAGGAGATGCCTGAAAACATATCACACTTTTCATCATAGTGCTTTTACCAATGCATAAAATGCATGGAGAAGTCATTTCGAATGACTGGTCCTCAGTGTTGTGAGAACGATGACTGGTTAAAATTTTTGGTGGTTTCTTGTTCAGTCCATAGGCCTACATCATGTGGCAAACCGGTGAGCATGTGGCTCTCTTAGTATAGGAGATACCTGAAAACATATCACACTTTTCATCATAGTGCTTTTACCAATGCATAAAATGCATGGAGAAGTCATTTCGAATGACTGGTCCTCAGTGTTGTGAGAACGATGACTGGTTAAAATTTTTGATGGTTTCTTGTTCAGTCCATAGGCCTACATCATGTGGCAAACCGGTGAGCATGTGGCTCTATTAGTATAGGAGATACCTGAAAACATATCACACTTTTCATCATAGTGCTTTTACCAATGCATAAAATGCATGGAGAAGTCATTTCGAATGACTGGTCCTCAGTGTTGTGAGAACGATGACTGGTTAAAATTTTTGATGGTTTCTTGTTCAGTCCATAGGCCTACATCATGTGGCAAACCGGTGAGCATGTGGCTCTATTAGTATAGGAGATACCTGAAAACATATCACACTTTTCATCATAGTGCTTTTACCAATGCATAAAATGCATGGAGAAGTCATTTCGAATGACTGGTCCTCAGTGTTGTGAGAACGATGACTGGTTAAAATTTTTGGTGGTTTCTTGTTCAGTCCATAGGCCTACAACATGTGGCAAACCGGTGAGCATGTGGCTCTATTAGTATAGGAGATACCTGAAAACATATCACACTTTTCATCATAGTGCTTTTACCAATGCATAAAATGCATGGAGAAGTCATTTCGAATGACTGGTCCTCAGTGTTGTGAGAACGATGACTGGTTAAAATTTTTGGTGGTTTCTTGTTCAGTCCATAGGCCTACAACATGTGGCAAACCGGTGAGCATGTGGCTCTATTAGTATAGGAGATACCTGAAAACATATCACACTTTTCATCATAGTGCTTTTACCAATGCATAAAATGCATGGAGAAGTCATTTCGAATGACTGGTCCTCAGTGTTGTGAGAACGATGACTGGTTAAAATTTTTGATGGTTTCTTGTTCAGTCCATAGGCCTACATCATGTGGCAAACCGGTGAGCATGTGGCTCTATTAGTATAGGAGATACCTGAAAACATATCACACTTTTCATCATAGTGCTTTTACCAATGCATAAAATGCATGGAGAAGTCATTTCGAATGACTGGTCCTCAGTGTTGTGAGAACGATGACTGGTTAAAATTTTTGATGGTTTCTTGTTCAGTCCATAGGCCTACATCATGTGGCAAACCGGTGAGCATGTGGCTCTATTAGTATAGGAGATACCTGAAAACATATCACACTTTTCATCATAGTGCTTTTACCAATGCATAAAATGCATGGAGAAGTCATTTCGAATGACTGGTCCTCAGTGTTGTGAGAACGATGACTGGTTAAAATTTTTGGTGGTTTCTTGTTCAGTCCATAGGCCTACAACATGTGGCAAACCGGTGAGCATGTGGCTCTATTAGTATAGGAGATACCTGAAAACATATCACACTTTTCATCATAGTGCTTTTACCAATGCATAAAATGCATGGAGAAGTCATTTCGAATGACTGGTCCTCAGTGTTGTGAGAACGATGACTGGTTAAATTTTTTGGTGGTTTCTTGTTCAGTCCATAGGCCTACATCATGTGGCAAACCGGTGAGCATGTGGCTCTATTAGTATAGGAGATGCCTGAAAACATATCACACTTTTCATCATAGTGCTTTTACCAATGCATAAAATGCATGGAGAAGTCATTTCGAATGACTGGTCCTCAGTGTTGTGAGAACGATGACTGGTTAAAATTTTTGGTGGTTTCTTGTTCAGTCCATAGGCCTACATCATGTGGCAAACCGGTGAGCATGTGGCTCTCTTAGTATAGGAGATACCTGAAAACATATCACACTTTTCATCATAGTGCTTTTACCAATGCATAAAATGCATGGAGAAGTCATTTCGAATGACTGGTCCTCAGTGTTGTGAGAACGATGACTGGTTAAAATTTTTGGTGGTTTCTTGTTCAAGTCCATAGGCCTGCATCATGTGGCAAGCCGGTGAGCATGTGGCTCTATTAGTATAGGAGATACCTGAAAACATATCACACTTTTCATCATAGTGCTTTTACCAATGCATAAAATGCATGGAGAAGTCATTTCGAATGACTGGTCCTCAGTGTTGTGAGAACGATGACTGGTTAAAATTTTTGGTGGTTTCTTGTTCAGTCCATAGGCCTACATCATGTGGCAAACCGGTGAGCATGTGGCTCTATTAGTATAGGAGATACCTGAAAATATATCACACTTTTCATCATAGTGCTTTTACCAATGCATAAAATGACTGGAGAAGTCATTTCGAATGACTGGTCCTCAGTGTTCTGAGAACGATGACTGGTTAAAATTTTTGGTGGTTTCTTGTTCAGTCCATAGGCCTACATCATGTGGCAAACCGGTGAGCATGTGGCTCTATTAGTATAGGAGATACCTGAAAACATATCACACTTTTCATCATAGTGATTTTACCAATGCATAAAATGCATGGAGAAGTCATTTCGAATGACTGGTCCTCAGTGTTGTGAGAACGATGACTGGTTAAAATTTTTGGTGGTTTCTTGTTCAGTCCATAGGCCTACATCATGTGGAAAACCGGTGAGCATGTGGCTCTATTAGTATAGGAGATACCTGAAAACATATCACACTTTTCATCATAGTGCTTTTACCAATGCATAAAATGCATGGAGAAGTCATTTCGAATGACTGGTCCTCAGTGTTGTGAGAACGATGACTGGTTAAAATTTTTGGTGGTTTCTTGTTCAGTCCATAGGCCTACATCATGTGGCAAACCGGTGAGCATGTGGCTCTATTAGTATAGGAGATACCTGAAAACATATCACACTTTTCATCATAGTGCTTTTACCAATGCATAAAATGCATGGAGAAGTCATTTCGAATGACTGGTCCTCAGTGTTGTGAGAACGATGACTGGTTAAAATTTTTGGTGGTTTCTTGTTCAGTCCATAGGCCTACATCATGTGGCAAACCGGTGAGCATGTGGCTCTATTAGTATAGGAGATACCTGAAAACATATCACACTTTTCATCATAGTGCTTTTACCAATGCATAAAATGCATGGAGAAGTCATTTCGAATGACTGGTCCTCAGTGTTGTGAGAACGATGACTGGTTAAAATTTTTGGTGGTTTCTTGTTCAGTCCATAGGCCTACATCATGTGGCAAACCGGTGAGCATGTGGCTCTATTAGTATAGGAGATACCTGAAAACATATCACACTTTTCATCATAGTGCTTTTACCAATGCATAAAATGCATGGAGAAGTCATTTCGAATGACTGGTCCTCAGTGTTGTGAGAACGATGACTGGTTAAAATTTTTGGTGGTTTCTTGTTCAGTCCATTAGCCTACATCATGTTGCAAACCGGCGAGCATGTGGCTCTATTAGTATAGGAGATACCTGAAAACATATCACACTTTTCATCATAGTGCTTTTACCAATGCATAAAATGCATGGAGAAGTCATTTCGAATGACTGGTCCTCAGTGTTGTGAGAACGATGACTGGTTAAAATTTTTGGTGGTTTCTTGTTCAGTCCATAGGCCTACATCATGTGGCAAACCGGTGAGCATGTGGCTCTATTAGTATAGGAGATACCTGAAAACATATCACACTTTTCATCATAGTGCTTTTATCAATGCATAAAATGCATGGAGAAGTCATTTCGAATGACTGGTCCTCAGTGTTGTGAGAACGATGACTGGTTAAAATTTTTGGTGGTTTCTTGTTCAGTCCATAGGCCTACATCATGTGGCAAACCGGTGAGCATGTGGCTCTATTAGTATAGGAGATACCTGAAAACATATCACACTTTTCATCATAGTGCTTTTACCAATGCATAAAATGCATGGAGAAGTCATTTCGAATGACTGGTCCTCAGTGTTGTGAGAACGATGACTGGTTAAAATTTTTGGTGGTTTCTTGTTCAGTCCATAGGCCTACATCATGTGGCAAACCGGTGAGCATGTGGCTCTATTAGTATAGGAGATACCTGAAAACATATCACACTTTTCATTAGTGCTTTTACCAATGCATAAAATGCATGGAGAAGTCATTTCGAATGACTGGTCCTCAGTGTTGTGAGAACGATGACTGGTTAAAATTTTTGGTGGTTTCTTGTTCAGTCCATAGGCCTACATCATGTGGCAAACCGGTGAGCATGTGGCTCTATTAGTATAGGAGATACCTGAAAACATATCACACTTTTCATCATAGTGCTTTTACCAATGCATAAAATGCATGGAGAAGTCATTTCGAATGACTGGTCCTCAGTGTTGTGAGAACGATGACTGGTTAAAATTTTTGGTGGTTTCTTGTTCAGTCCATAGGCCTACATCATGTGGCAAACCGGTGAGCATGTGGCTCTATTAGTATAGGAGATACCTGAAAACATATCACACTTTTCATCATAGTGCTTTTACCAATGCATAAAATGCATGGAGAAGTCATTTCGAATGACTGGTCCTCAGTGTTGTGAGAACGATGACTGGTTAAAATTTTTGGTGGTTTCTTGTTCAGTCCATTAGCCTACATCATGTGGCAAACCGGTGAGCATGTGGCTCTATTAGTATAGGAGATACCTGAAAACATATCACACTTTTCATCATAGTGCTTTTACCAATGCATAAAATGCATGGAGAAGTCATTTCGAATGACTGGTCCTCAGTGTTGTGAGAACGATGACTGGTTAAAATTTTTGGTGGTTTCTTGTTCAGTCCATAGGCCTACATCATGTGGCAAACCGGTGAGCATGTGGCTCTATTAGTATAGGAGATACCTGAAAACATATCACACTTTTCATCATAGTGCTTTTACCAATGCATAAAATGCATGGAGAAGTCATTTCGAATGACTGGTCCTCAGTGTTGTGAGAACGATGACTGGTTAAAATTTTTGGTGGTTTCTTGTTCAGTCCATTAGCCTACATCATGTGGCAAACCGGTGAGCATGTGGCTCTATTAGTATAGGAGATACCTGAAAACATATCACACTTTTCATCATAGTGCTTTTACCAATGCATAAAATGCATGGAGAAGTCATTTCGAATGACTGGTCCTCAGTGTTGTGAGAACGATGACTGGTTAAAATTTTTGATGGTTTCTTGTTCAGTCCATAGGCCTACATCATGTGGCAAACCGGTGAGCATGTGGCTCTATTAGTATAGGAGATACCTGAAAACATATCACACTTTTCATCATAGTGCTTTTACCAATGCATAAAATGCATGGAGAAGTCATTTCGAATGACTGGTCCTCAGTGTTGTGAGAACGATGACTGGTTAAAATTTTTGGTGGTTTCTTGTTCAGTCCATAGGCCTACAACATGTGGCAAACCGGTGAGCATGTGGCTCTATTAGTATAGGAGATACCTGAAAACATATCACACTTTTCATCATAGTGCTTTTACCAATGCATAAAATGCATGGAGAAGTCATTTCGAATGACTGGTCCTCAGTGTTGTGAGAACGATGACTGGTTAAAATTTTTGATGGTTTCTTGTTCAGTCCATAGGCCTACATCATGTGGCAAACCGGTGAGCATGTGGCTCTATTAGTATAGGAGATACCTGAAAACATATCACACTTTTCATCATAGTGCTTTTACCAATGCATAAAATGCATGGAGAAGTCATTTCGAATGACTGGTCCTCAGTGTTGTGAGAACGATGACTGGTTAAAATTTTTGGTGGTTTCTTGTTCAGTCCATAGGCCTACAACATGTGGCAAACCGGTGAGCATGTGGCTCTATTAGTATAGGAGATACCTGAAAACATATCACACTTTTCATCATAGTGCTTTTACCAATGCATAAAATGCATGGAGAAGTCATTTCGAATGACTGGTCCTCAGTGTTGTGAGAACGATGACTGGTTAAAATTTTTGGTGGTTTCTTGTTCAGTCCATAGGCCTACATCATGTGGCAAACCGGTGAGCATGTGGCTCTATTAGTATAGGAGATGCCTGAAAACATATCACACTTTTCATCATAGTGCTTTTACCAATGCATAAAATGCATGGAGAAGTCATTTCGAATGACTGGTCCTCAGTGTTGTGAGAACGATGACTGGTTAAAATTTTTGGTGGTTTCTTGTTCAGTCCATAGGCCTACATCATGTGGCAAACCGGTGAGCATGTGGCTCTCTTAGTATAGGAGATAACTGAAAACATATCACACTTTTCATCATAGTGCTTTTACCAATGCATAAAATGCATGGAGAAGTCATTTCGAATGACTGGTCCTCAGTGTTGTGAGAACGATGACTGGTTAAAATTTTTGGTGGTTTCTTGTTCAGTCCATAGGCTGACATCATGTGGCAAACCGGTGAGCATGTGGCTCTATTAGTATAGGAGATACCTGAAAACATATCACACTTTTTATCATAGTGCTTTTACCAATGCATAAAATGCATGGAGAAGTCATTTCGAATGACTGGTCCTCAGTGTTGTGAGAACGATGACTGGTTAAAATTTTTGGTGGTTTCTTGTTCAGTCCATAGGCCTACATCATGTGGCAAGCCGGTGAGCATGTGGCTCTATTAGTATAGGAGATACCTGAAAACATATCACACTTTTCATCATAGTGCTTTTACCAATGCATAAAATGCATGGAGAAGTCATTTCGAATGACTGGTCCTCAGTGTTGTGAGAACGATGACTGGTTAAAATTTTTTGTGGTTTCTTGTTCAGTCCATAGGCCTACATCATGTGGCAAACCGGTGAGCATGTGGCTCTATTAGTATAGGAGATACCTGAAAATATATCACACTTTTCATCATAGTGCATTTACCAATGCATAAAATGACTGGAGAAGTCATTTCGAATGACTGGTCCTCAGTGTTGTGAGAACGATGACTGGTTAAAATTTTTGGTGGTTTCTTGTTCAGTCCATAGGCCTACATCATGTGGCAAACCGGTGAGCATGTGGCTCTATTAGTATAGGAGATACCTGAAAACATATCACACTTTTCATCATAGTGCTTTTACCAATGCATAAAATGCATGGAGAAGTCATTTCGAATGACTGGTCCTCAGTGTTGTGAGAACGATGACTGGTTAAAATTTTTGGTGGTTTCTTGTTCAGTCCATAGGCCTACATCATGTGGCAAACCGGTGAGCATGTGGCTCTATTAGTATAGGAGATACCTGAAAACATATCACACTTTTCATCATAGTGCTTTTACCAATGCATAAAATGCATGGAGAAGTCATTTCGAATGACTGGTCCTCAGTGTTGTGAGAACGATGACTGGTTAAAATTTTTGATGGTTTCTTGTTCAGTCCATAGGCCTACATCATGTGGCAAACCGGTGAGCATGTGGCTCTATTAGTATAGGAGATACCTGAAAACATATCACACTTTTCATCATAGTGCTTTTACCAATGCATAAAATGCATGGAGAAGTCATTTCGAATGACTGGTCCTCAGTGTTGTGAGAACGATGACTGGTTAAAATTTTTGGTGGTTTCTTGTTCAGTCCATAGGCCTACAACATGTGGCAAACCGGTGAGCATGTGGCTCTATTAGTATAGGAGATACCTGAAAACATATCACACTTTTCATCATAGTGCTTTTACCAATGCATAAAATGCATGGAGAAGTCATTTCGAATGACTGGTCCTCAGTGTTGTGAGAACGATGACTGGTTAAAATTTTTGATGGTTTCTTGTTCAGTCCATAGGCCTACATCATGTGGCAAACCGGTGAGCATGTGGCTCTATTAGTATAGGAGATACCTGAAAACATATCACACTTTTCATCATAGTGCTTTTACCAATGCATAAAATGCATGGAGAAGTCATTTCGAATGACTGGTCCTCAGTGTTGTGAGAACGATGACTGGTTAAAATTTTTGGTGGTTTCTTGTTCAGTCCATAGGCCTACAACATGTGGCAAACCGGTGAGCATGTGGCTCTATTAGTATAGGAGATACCTGAAAACATATCACACTTTTCATCATAGTGCTTTTACCAATGCATAAAATGCATGGAGAAGTCATTTCGAATGACTGGTCCTCAGTGTTGTGAGAACGATGACTGGTTAAAATTTTTGGTGGTTTCTTGTTCAGTCCATAGGCCTACATCATGTGGCAAACCGGTGAGCATGTGGCTCTATTAGTATAGGAGATGCCTGAAAACATATCACACTTCTCATCATAGTGCTTTTACCAATGCATAAAATGCATGGAGAAGTCATTTCGAATGACTGGTCCTCAGTGTTGTGAGAACGATGACTGGTAAAAATTTTTGGTGGTTTCTTGTTCAGTCCATAGGCCTACATCATGTGGCAAACCGGTGAGCATGTGGCTCTCTTAGTATAGGAGATAACTGAAAACATATCACACTTTTCATCATAGTGCTTTTACCAATGCATAAAATGCATGGAGAAGTCATTTCGAATGACTGGTCCTCAGTGTTGTGAGAACGATGACTGGTTAAAATTTTTGGTGGTTTCTTGTGCAGTCCATAGGCTGACATCATGTGGCAAACCGGTGAGCATGTGGCTCTATTAGTATAGGAGATACCTGAAAACATATCACACTTTTTATCATAGTGCTTTTACCAATGCATAAAATGCATGGAGAAGTCATTTCGAATGACTGGTCCTCAGTGTTGTGAGAACGATTACTGGTTAAAATTTTTGGTGGTTTCTTGTTCAGTCCATAGGCCTACATCATGTGGCAAGCCGGTGAGCATGTGGCTCTATTAGTATAGGAGATACCTGAAAACATATCACACTTTTCATCATAGTGCTTTTACCAATGCATAAAATGCATGGAGAAGTCATTTCGAATGACTGGTCCTCAGTGTTGTGAGAACGATGACTGGTTAAAATTTTTGGTGGTTTCTTGTTCAGTCCATAGGCCTACATCATGTGGCAAACCGGTGAGCATGTGGCTCTATTAGTATAGGAGATACCTGAAAATATATCACACTTTTCATCATAGTGCTTTTACCAATGCATAAAATGACTGGAGAAGTCATTTCGAATGACTGGTCCTCAGTGTTGTGAGAACGATGACTGGTTAAAATTTTTGGTGGTTTCTTGTTCAGTCCATAGGCCTACATCATGTGGCAAACCGGTGAGCATGTGGCTCTATTAGTATAGGAGATACCTGAAAACATATCACACTTTTCATCATAGTGCTTTTACCAATGCATAAAATGCATGGAGAAGTCATTTCGAATGACTGGTCCTCAGTGTTGTGAGAACGATGACTGGTTAAAATTTTTGGTGGTTTCTTGTTCAGTCCATAGGCCTACATCATGTGGCAAACCGGTGAGCATGTGGCTCTATTAGTATAGGAGATACCTGAAAACATATCACACTTTTCATCATAGTGCTTTTACCAATGCATAAAATGCATGGAGAAGTCATTTCGAATGACTGGTCCTCAGTGTTGTGAGAACGATGACTGGTTAAAATTTTTGGTGGTTTCTTGTTCAGTCCATAGGCCTACATCATTTGGCAAACCGGTGAGCATGTGGCTCTATTAGTATAGGAGATACCTGAAAACATATCACACTTTTCATCATAGTGCTTTTACCAATGCATAAAATGCATGGAGAAGTCATTTCGAATGACTGGTCCTCAGTGTTGTGAGAACGATGACTGGTTAAAATTTTTGGTGGTTTCTTGTTCAGTCCATAGGCCTACATCATGTGGTAAACCGGTGAGCATGTGGCTCTATTAGTATAGGAGATACCTGAAAACATATCACACTTTTCATCATAGTGCTTTTACCAATGCATAAAATGCATGGAGAAGTCATTTCGAATGACTGGTCCTCACTGTTGTGAGAACAATGACTGGTTAAAATTTTTGGTGGTTTCTTGTTCAGTCCATAGGCCTACATCATGTGGCAAACCGGTGAGCATGTGGCTCTATTAGTATAGGAGATACCTGAAAACATATCACACTTTTCATCATAGTGCTTTTACCAATGCATAAAATGCATGGAGAAGTCATTTCGAATGACTGGTCCTCAGTGTTGTGAGAACGATGACTGGTTAAAATTTTTGGTGGTTTCTTGTTCAGTCCATAGGCCTACATCATGTGGCAAACCGGTGAGCATGTGGCTCTATTAGTATAGGAGATACCTGAAAACATATCACACTTTTCATCATAGTGCTTTTACCAATGCATAAAATGCATGGAGAAGTCATTTCGAATGACTGGTCCTCAGTGTTGTGAGAACGATGACTGGTTAAAATTTTTGGTGGTTTCTTGTTCAGTCCATACGCCTACATCATGTGGCAAACCGGTGAGCATGTGGCTCTATTAGTATAGGAGATACCTGAAAACATATCACACTTTTCATCATAGTGCTTTTACCAATGCATAAAATGCATGGAGAAGTCATTTCGAATGACTGGTCCTCAGTGTTGTGAGAACGATGACTGGTTAAAATTTTTGGTGGTTTCTTGTTCAGTCCATTAGCCTACATCATGTGGCAAACCGGTGAGCATGTGGCTCTATTAGTATAGGAGATACCTGAAAACATATCACACTTTTCATCATAGTGCTTTTACCAATGCATAAAATGCATGGAGAAGTCATTTCGAATGACTGGTCCTCAGTGTTGTGAGAACGATGACTGGTTAAAATTTTTGGTGGTTTCTTGTTCAGTCCATTAGCCTACATCATGTGGCAAACCGGCGAGCATGTGGCTCTATTAGTATAGGAGATACCTGAAAACATATCACACTTTTCATCATAGTGCTTTTATCAATGCATAAAATGCATGGAGAAGTCATTTCGAATGACTGGTCCTCAGTGTTGTGAGAACGATGACTGGTTAAAATTTTTGGTGGTTTCTTGTTCAGTCCATAGGCCTACATCATGTGGCAAACCGGTGAGCATGTGGCTCTATTAGTATAAGAGATACCTGAAAATATATCACACTTTTCATCATAGTGCTTTTACCAATGCATAAAATGACTGGAGAAGTCATTTCGAATGACTGGTCCTCAGTGTTGTGAGAACGATGACTGGTTAAAATTTTTGGTGGTTTCTTGTTCAGTCCATAGGCCTACATCATGTGGCAAACCGGTGAGCATGTGACTCTATTAGTATAGGAGATACCTGAAAACATCACACTTTTCATCATAGTGCTTTTACCAATGCATAAAATGCATGGAGAAGTCATTTCGAATGACTGGTCCTCAGTGTTGTGAGAACGATGACTGGTTAAAATTTTTGGTGGTTTCTTGTTCAGTCCATAGGCCTACATCATGTGGCAAGCCGGTGAGCATGTGGCTCTATTAGTATAGGAGATACCTGAAAACATATCACACTTTTCATCATAGTGCTTTTACCAATGCATAAAATGCATGGAGAAGTCATTTCGAATGACTGGTCCTCAGTGTTGTGAGAACGATGACTGGTTAAAATTTTTGGTGGTTTCTTGTTCAGTCCATAGGCCTACGTCATGTGGCAAACCGGTGAGCATGTGGCTCTATTAGTATAGGAGATACCTGAAAACATATCACACTTTTCATCATAGTGCTTTTACCAATGCATAAAATGCATGGAGAAGTCATTTCGAATGACTGGTCCTCAGTGTTGTGAGAACGATGACTGGTTAAAATTTTTGGTGGTTTCTTGTTCAGTCCATAGGCCTACATCATGTGGCAAACCGGTGAGCATGTGGCTCTATTAGTATAGGAGATACCTGAAAACATATCACACTTTTCATCATAGTGCTTTTACCAATGCATAAAATGCATGGAGAAGTCATTTCGAATGACTGGTCCTCAGTGTTGTGAGAACGATGACTGGTTAAAATTTTTGGTGGTTTCTTGTTCAGTCCATAGGCCTACATCATGTGGCAAACCGGTGAGCATGTGGCTCTATTAGTATAGGAGATACCTGAAAACATATCACACTTTTCATCATAGTGCTATTACCAATGCATAAAATGCATGGAGAAGTCATTTCGAATGACTGGTCCTCAGTGTTGTGAGAACGATGACTGGTTAAAATTTTTGGTGGTTTCTTGTTCAGTCCATAGGCCTACATCATGTGGCAAACCGGTGAGCATGTGGCTCTATTAGTATAGGAGATGCCTGAAAACATATCACACTTTTCATCATAGTGCTTTTACCAATGCATAAAATGCATGGAGAAGTCATTTCGAATGACTGGTCCTCAGTGTTGTGAGAACGATGACTGGTTAAAATTTTTGGTGGTTTCTTGTTCAGTCCATAGGCCTACATCATGTGGCAAACCGGTGAGCATGTGGCTCTCTTAGTATAGGAGATAACTGAAAACATATCACACTTTTCATCATAGTGCTTTTACCAATGCATAAAATGCATGGAGAAGTCATTTCGAATGACTGGTCCTCAGTGTTGTGAGAACGATGACTGGTTAAAATTTTTGGTGGTTTCTTGTTCAGTCCATAGGCTGACATCATGTGGCAAACCGGTGAGCATGTGGCTCTATTAGTATAGGAGATACCTGAAAACATATCACACTTTTTATCATAGTGCTTTTACCAATGCATAAAATGCATGGAGAAGTCATTTCGAATGACTGGTCCTCAGTGTTGTGAGAACGATGACTGGTTAAAATTTTTGGTGGTTTCTTGTTCAGTCCATAGGCCTACATCATGTGGCAAGCCGGTGAGCATGTGGCTCTATTAGTATAGGAGATACCTGAAAACATATCACACTTTTCATCATAGTGCTTTTACCAATGCATAAAATGCATGGAGAAGTCATTTCGAATGACTGGTCCTCAGTGTTGTGAGAACGATGACTGGTTAAAATTTTTTGTGGTTTCTTGTTCAGTCCATAGGCCTACATCATGTGGCAAACCGGTGAGCATGTGGCTCTATTAGTATAGGAGATACCTGAAAATATATCACACTTTTCATCATAGTGCATTTACCAATGCATAAAATGACTGGAGAAGTCATTTCGAATGACTGGTCCTCAGTGTTGTGAGAACGATGACTGGTTAAAATTTTTGGTGGTTTCTTGTTCAGTCCATAGGCCTACATCATGTGGCAAACCGGTGAGCATGTGGCTCTATTAGTATAGGAGATACCTGAAAACATATCACACTTTTCATCATAGTGCTTTTACCAATGCATAAAATGCATGGAGAAGTCATTTCGAATGACTGGTCCTCAGTGTTGTGAGAACGATGACTGGTTAAAATTTTTGGTGGTTTCTTGTTCAGTCCATAGGCCTACATCATGTGGCAAACCGGTGAGCATGTGGCTCTATTAGTATAGGAGATACCTGAAAACATATCACACTTTTCATCATAGTGCTTTTACCAATGCATAAAATGCATGGAGAAGTCATTTCGAATGACTGGTCCTCAGTGTTGTGAGAACGATGACTGGTTAAAATTTTTGATGGTTTCTTGTTCAGTCCATAGGCCTACATCATGTGGCAAACCGGTGAGCATGTGGCTCTATTAGTATAGGAGATACCTGAAAACATATCACACTTTTCATCATAGTGCTTTTACCAATGCATAAAATGCATGGAGAAGTCATTTCGAATGACTGGTCCTCAGTGTTGTGAGAACGATGACTGGTTAAAATTTTTGGTGGTTTCTTGTTCAGTCCATAGGCCTACAACATGTGGCAAACCGGTGAGCATGTGGCTCTATTAGTATAGGAGATACCTGAAAACATATCACACTTTTCATCATAGTGCTTTTACCAATGCATAAAATGCATGGAGAAGTCATTTCGAATGACTGGTCCTCAGTGTTGTGAGAACGATGACTGGTTAAAATTTTTGATGGTTTCTTGTTCAGTCCATAGGCCTACATCATGTGGCAAACCGGTGAGCATGTGGCTCTATTAGTATAGGAGATACCTGAAAACATATCACACTTTTCATCATAGTGCTTTTACCAATGCATAAAATGCATGGAGAAGTCATTTCGAATGACTGGTCCTCAGTGTTGTGAGAACGATGACTGGTTAAAATTTTTGGTGGTTTCTTGTTCAGTCCATAGGCCTACAACATGTGGCAAACCGGTGAGCATGTGGCTCTATTAGTATAGGAGATACCTGAAAACATATCACACTTTTCATCATAGTGCTTTTACCAATGCATAAAATGCATGGAGAAGTCATTTCGAATGACTGGTCCTCAGTGTTGTGAGAACGATGACTGGTTAAAATTTTTGGTGGTTTCTTGTTCAGTCCATAGGCCTACATCATGTGGCAAACCGGTGAGCATGTGGCTCTATTAGTATAGGAGATGCCTGAAAACATATCACACTTCTCATCATAGTGCTTTTACCAATGCATAAAATGCATGGAGAAGTCATTTCGAATGACTGGTCCTCAGTGTTGTGAGAACGATGACTGGTTAAAATTTTTGGTGGTTTCTTGTTCAGTCCATAGGCCTACATCATGTGGCAAACCGGTGAGCATGTGGCTCTCTTAGTATAGGAGATAACTGAAAACATATCACACTTTTCATCATAGTGCTTTTACCAATGCATAAAATGCATGGAGAAGTCATTTCGAATGACTGGTCCTCAGTGTTGTGAGAACGATGACTGGTTAAAATTTTTGGTGGTTTCTTGTGCAGTCCATAGGCTGACATCATGTGGCAAACCGGTGAGCATGTGGCTCTATTAGTATAGGAGATACCTGAAAACATATCACACTTTATATCATAGTGCTTTTACCAATGCATAAAATGCATGGAGAAGTCATTTCGAATGACTGGTCCTCAGTGTTGTGAGAACGATTACTGGTTAAAATTTTTGGTGGTTTCTTGTTCAGTCCATAGGCCTACATCATGTGGCAAGCCGGTGAGCATGTGGCTCTATTAGTATAGGAGATACCTGAAAACATATCACACTTTTCATCATAGTGCTTTTACCAATGCATAAAATGCATGGAGAAGTCATTTCGAATGACTGGTCCTCAGTGTTGTGAGAACGATGACTGGTTAAAATTTTTGGTGGTTTCTTGTTCAGTCCATAGGCCTACATCATGTGGCAAACCGGTGAGCATGTGGCTCTATTAGTATAGGAGATACCTGAAAATATATCACACTTTTCATCATAGTGCTTTTACCAATGCATAAAATGACTGGAGAAGTCATTTCGAATGACTGGTCCTCAGTGTTGTGAGAACGATGACTGGTTAAAATTTTTGGTGGTTTCTTGTTCAGTCCATAGGCCTACATCATGTGGCAAACCGGTGAGCATGTGGCTCTATTAGTATAGGAGATACCTGAAAACATATCACACTTTTCATCATAGTGCTTTTACCAATGCATAAAATGCATGGAGAAGTCATTTCGAATGACTGGTCCTCAGTGTTGTGAGAACGATGACTGGTTAAAATTTTTGGTGGTTTCTTGTTCAGTCCATAGGCCTACATCATGTGGCAAACCGGTGAGCATGTGGCTCTATTAGTATAGGAGATACCTGAAAACATATCACACTTTTCATCATAGTGCTTTTACCAATGCATAAAATGCATGGAGAAGTCATTTCGAATGACTGGTCCTCAGTGTTGTGAGAACGATGACTGGTTAAAATTTTTGGTGGTTTCTTGTTCAGTCCATAGGCCTACATCATTTGGCAAACCGGTGAGCATGTGGCTCTATTAGTATAGGAGATACCTGAAAACATATCACACTTTTCATCATAGTGCTTTTACCAATGCATAAAATGCATGGAGAAGTCATTTCGAATGACTGGTCCTCAGTGTTGTGAGAACGATGACTGGTTAAAATTTTTGGTGGTTTCTTGTTCAGTCCATAGGCCTACATCATGTGGTAAACCGGTGAGCATGTGGCTCTATTAGTATAGGAGATACCTGAAAACATATCACACTTTTCATCATAGTGCTTTTACCAATGCATAAAATGCATGGAGAAGTCATTTCGAATGACTGGTCCTCAGTGTTGTGAGAACAATGACTGGTTAAAATTTTTGGTGGTTTCTTGTTCAGTCCATAGGCCTACATCATGTGGCAAACCGGTGAGCATGTGGCTCTATTAGTATAGGAGATACCTGAAAACATATCACACTTTTCATCATAGTGCTTTTACCAATGCATAAAATGCATGGAGAAGTCATTTCGAATGACTGGTCCTCAGTGTTGTGAGAACGATGACTGGTTAAAATTTTTGGTGGTTTCTTGTTCAGTCCATAGGCCTACATCATGTGGCAAACCGGTGAGCATGTGGCTCTATTAGTATAGGAGATACCTGAAAACATATCACACTTTTCATCATAGTGCTTTTACCAATGCATAAAATGCATGGAGAAGTCATTTCGAATGACTGGTCCTCAGTGTTGTGAGAACGATGACTGGTTAAAATTTTTGGTGGTTTCTTGTTCAGTCCATACGCCTACATCATGTGGCAAACCGGTGAGCATGTGGCTCTATTAGTATAGGAGATACCTGAAAACATATCACACTTTTCATCATAGTGCTTTTACCAATGCATAAAATGCATGGAGAAGTCATTTCGAATGACTGGTCCTCAGTGTTGTGAGAACGATGACTGGTTAAAATTTTTGGTGGTTTCTTGTTCAGTCCATTAGCCTACATCATGTGGCAAACCGGTGAGCATGTGGCTCTATTAGTATAGGAGATACCTGAAAACATATCACACTTTTCATCATAGTGCTTTTACCAATGCATAAAATGCATGGAGAAGTCATTTCGAATGACTGGTCCTCAGTGTTGTGAGAACGATGACTGGTTAAAATTTTTGGTGGTTTCTTGTTCAGTCCATTAGCCTACATCATGTGGCAAACCGGCGAGCATGTGGCTCTATTAGTATAGGAGATACCTGAAAACATATCACACTTTTCATCATAGTGCTTTTATCAATGCATAAAATGCATGGAGAAGTCATTTCGAATGACTGGTCCTCAGTGTTGTGAGAACGATGACTGGTTAAAATTTTTGGTGGTTTCTTGTTCAGTCCATAGGCCTACATCATGTGGCAAACCGGTGAGCATGTGGCTCTATTAGTATAAGAGATACCTGAAAATATATCACACTTTTCATCATAGTGCTTTTACCAATGCATAAAATGACTGGAGAAGTCATTTCGAATGACTGGTCCTCAGTGTTGTGAGAACGATGACTGGTTAAAATTTTTGGTGGTTTCTTGTTCAGTCCATAGGCCTACATCATGTGGCAAACCGGTGAGCATGTGACTCTATTAGTATAGGAGATACCTGAAAACATCACACTTTTCATCATAGTGCTTTTACCAATGCATAAAATGCATGGAGAAGTCATTTCGAATGACTGGTCCTCAGTGTTGTGAGAACGATGACTGGTTAAAATTTTTGGTGGTTTCTTGTTCAGTCCATAGGCCTACATCATGTGGCAAGCCGGTGAGCATGTGGCTCTATTAGTATAGGAGATACCTGAAAACATATCACACTTTTCATCATAGTGCTTTTACCAATGCATAAAATGCATGGAGAAGTCATTTCGAATGACTGGTCCTCAGTGTTGTGAGAACGATGACTGGTTAAAATTTTTGGTGGTTTCTTGTTCAGTCCATAGGCCTACGTCATGTGGCAAACCGGTGAGCATGTGGCTCTATTAGTATAGGAGATACCTGAAAACATATCACACTTTTCATCATAGTGCTTTTACCAATGCATAAAATGCATGGAGAAGTCATTTCGAATGACTGGTCCTCAGTGTTGTGAGAACGATGACTGGTTAAAATTTTTGGTGGTTTCTTGTTCAGTCCATAGGCCTACATCATGTGGCAAACCGGTGAGCATGTGGCTCTATTAGTATAGGAGATACCTGAAAACATATCACACTTTTCATCATAGTGCTTTTACCAATGCATAAAATGCATGGAGAAGTCATTTCGAATGACTGGTCCTCAGTGTTGTGAGAACGATGACTGGTTAAAATTTTTGGTGGTTTCTTGTTCAGTCCATAGGCCTACATCATGTGGCAAACCGGTGAGCATGTGGCTCTATTAGTATAGGAGATACCTGAAAACATATCACACTTTTCATCATAGTGCTATTACCAATGCATAAAATGCATGGAGAAGTCATTTCGAATGACTGGTCCTCAGTGTTGTGAGAACGATGACTGGTTAAAATTTTTGGTGGTTTCTTGTTCAGTCCATAGGCCTACATCATGTGGCAAACCGGTGAGCATGTGGCTCTATTAGTATAGGAGATACCTGAAAACATATCACACTTTTCATCAGTGCTTTTACCAATGCATAAAATGCATGGAGAAGTCATTTCGAATGACTGGTCCTCAGTGTTGTGAGAACGATGACTGGTTAAAATTTTTGGTGGTTTCTTGTTCAGTCCATAGGCCTACATCATGTGGCAAACCGGTGAGCATGTGGCTCTATTAGTATAGGAGATACCTGAAAACATATCACACTTTTCATCATAGTGCTTTTACCAATGCATAAAATGCATGGAGAAGTCATTTCGAATGACTGGTCCTCAGTGTTGTGAGAACGATGACTGGTTAAAATTTTTGGTGGTTTCTTGTTCAGTCCATAGGCCTACATCATGTGGCAAACCGGTGAGCATGTGGCTCTATTAGTATAGGAGATGCCTGAAAACATATCACACTTTTCATCATAGTGCTTTTACCAATGCATAAAATGCATGGAGAAGTCATTTCGAATGACTGGTCCTCAGTGTTGTGAGAACGATGACTGGTTAAAATTTTTGGTGGTTTCTTGTTCAGTCCATAGGCCTACATCATGTGGCAAACCGGTGAGCATGTGGCTCTATTAGTATAGGAGATACCTGAAAACATATCACACTTTTTATCATAGTGCTATTACCAATGCATAAAATGCATGGAGAAGTCATTTCGAATGACTGGTCCTCAGTGTTGTGAGAACGATGACTGGTTAAAATTTTTGGTGGTTTCTTGTTCAGTCCATAGGCCTACATCATGTGGCAAACCGGTGAGCATGTGGCTCTATTAGTATAGGAGATACCTGAAAACATATCACACTTTTCATCAGTGCTTTTACCAATGCATAAAATGCATGGAGAAGTCATTTCGAATGACTGGTCCTCAGTGTTGTGAGAACGATGACTGGTTAAAATTTTTGGTGGTTTCTTGTTCAGTCCATAGGCCTACATCATGTGGCAAACCGGTGAGCATGTGGCTCTATTAGTATAGGAGATACCTGAAAACATATCACACTTTTCATCATAGTGCTTTTACCAATGCATAAAATGCATGGAGAAGTCATTTCGAATGACTGGTCCTCAGTGTTGTGAGAACGATGACTGGTTAAAATTTTTGGTGGTTTCTTGTTCAGTCCATAGGCCTACATCATGTGGCAAACCGGTGAGCATGTGGCTCTATTAGTATAGGAGATACCTGAAAACATATCACACTTTTCATCAGTGCTTTTACCAATGCATAAAATGCATGGAGAAGTCATTTCGAATGACTGGTCCTCAGTGTTGTGAGAACGATGACTGGTTAAAATTTTTGGTGGTTTCTTGTTCAGTCCATAGGCCTACATCATGTGGCAAACCGGTGAGCATGTGGCTCTATTAGTATAGGAGATACCTGAAAACATATCACACTTTTCATCATAGTGCTTTTACCAATGCATAAAATGCATGGAGAAGTCATTTCGAATGACTGGTCCTCAGTGTTGTGAGAACGATGACTGGTTAAAATTTTTGGTGGTTTCTTGTTCAGTCCATAGGCCTACATCATGTGGCAAACCGGTGAGCATGTGGCTCTATTAGTATAGGAGATACCTGAAAACATATCACACTTTTCATCATAGTGCTTTTACCAATGCATAAAATGCATGGAGAAGTCATTTCGAATGACTGGTCCTCAGTGTTGTGAGAACGATGACTGGTTAAAATTTTTGGTGGTTTCTTGTTCAGTCCATTAGCCTACATCATGTGGCAAACCGGTGAGCATGTGGCTCTATTAGTATAGGAGATACCTGAAAACATATCACACTTTTCATCATAGTGCTTTTACCAATGCATAAAATGCATGGAGAAGTCATTTCGAATGACTGGTCCTCAGTGTTGTGAGAACGATGACTGGTTAAAATTTTTGGTGGTTTCTTGTTCAGTCCATAGGCCTACATCATGTGGCAAACCGGTGAGCATGTGGCTCTATTAGTATAGGAGATACCTGAAAACATATCACACTTTTCATCATAGTGCTTTTACCAATGCATAAAATGCATGGAGAAGTCATTTCGAATGACTGGTCCTCAGTGTTGTGAGAACGATGACTGGTTAAAATTTTTGATGGTTTCTTGTTCAGTCCATAGGCCTACATCATGTGGCAAACCGGTGAGCATGTGGCTCTATTAGTATAGGAGATACCTGAAAACATATCACACTTTTCATCATAGTGCTTTTACCAATGCATAAAATGCATGGAGAAGTCATTTCGAATGACTGGTCCTCAGTGTTGTGAGAACGATGACTGGTTAAAATTTTTGGTGGTTTCTTGTTCAGTCCATAGGCCTACAACATGTGGCAAACCGGTGAGCATGTGGCTCTATTAGTATAGGAGATACCTGAAAACATATCACACTTTTTATCATAGTGCTTTTGCCAATGCATAAAATGCATGGAGAAGTCATTTCGAATGACTGGTCCTCAGTGTTGTGAGAACGATGACTGGTTAAAATTTTTGGTGGTTTCTTGTTCAAGTCCATAGGCCTACATCATGTGGCAAGCCGGTGAGCATGTGGCTCTATTAGTATAGGAGATACCTGAAAACATATCACACTTTTCATCATAGTGCTTTTACCAATGCATAAAATGCATGGAGAAGTCATTTCGAATGACTGGTCCTCAGTGTTGTGAGAACGATGACTGGTTAAAATTTTTGGTGGTTTCTTGTTCAGTCCATAGGCCTACATCATGTGGCAAACCGGTGAGCATGTGGCTCTATTAGTATAGGAGATACCTGAAAATATATCACACTTTTCATCATAGTGCTTTTACCAATGCATAAAATGACTGGAGAAGTCATTTCGAATGAGTGGTCCTCAGTGTTCTGAGAACGATGACTGGTTAAAATTTTTGGTGGTTTCTTGTTCAGTCCATAGGCCTACATCATGTGGCAAACCGGTGAGCATGTGGCTCTATTAGTATAGGAGATACCTGAAAACATATCACACTTTTCATCATAGTGATTTTACCAATGCATAAAATGCATGGAGAAGTCATTTCGAATGACTGGTCCTCAGTGTTGTGAGAACGATGACTGGTTAAAATTTTTGATGGTTTCTTGTTCAGTCCATAGGCCTACATCATGTGGCAAACCGGTGAGCATGTGGCTCTATTAGTATAGGAGATACCTGAAAACATATCACACTTTTCATCATAGTGCTTTTACCAATGCATAAAATGCATGGAGAAGTCATTTCGAATGACTGGTCCTCAGTGTTGTGAGAACGATGACTGGTTAAAATTTTTGGTGGTTTCTTGTTCAGTCCATAGGCCTACAACATGTGGCAAACCGGTGAGCATGTGGCTCTATTAGTATAGGAGATACCTGAAAACATATCACACTTTTTATCATAGTGCTTTTGCCAATGCATAAAATGCATGGAGAAGTCATTTCGAATGACTGGTCCTCAGTGTTGTGAGAACGATGACTGGTTAAAATTTTTGGTGGTTTCTTGTTCAAGTCCATAGGCCTACATCATGTGGCAAGCCGGTGAGCATGTGGCTCTATTAGTATAGGAGATACCTGAAAACATATCACACTTTTCATCATAGTGCTTTTACCAATGCATAAAATGCATGGAGAAGTCATTTCGAATGACTGGTCCTCAGTGTTGTGAGAACGATGACTGGTTAAAATTTTTGGTGGTTTCTTGTTCAGTCCATAGGCCTACATCATGTGGCAAACCGGTGAGCATGTGGCTCTATTAGTATAGGAGATACCTGAAAATATATCACACTTTTCATCATAGTGCTTTTACCAATGCATAAAATGACTGGAGAAGTCATTTCGAATGAGTGGTCCTCAGTGTTCTGAGAACGATGACTGGTTAAAATTTTTGGTGGTTTCTTGTTCAGTCCATAGGCCTACATCATGTGGCAAACCGGTGAGCATGTGGCTCTATTAGTATAGGAGATACCTGAAAACATATCACACTTTTCATCATAGTGATTTTACCAATGCATAAAATGCATGGAGAAGTCATTTCGAATGACTGGTCCTCAGTGTTGTGAGAACGATGACTGGTTAAAATTTTTGGTGGTTTCTTGTTCAGTCCATAGGCCTACATCATGTGGCAAACCGGTGAGCATGTGGCTCTATTAGTATAGGAGATACCTGAAAACATATCACACTTTTCATCATAGTGCTTTTACCAATGCATAAAATGCATGGAGAAGTCATTTCGAATGACTGGTCCTCAGTGTTGTGAGAACGATGACTGGTTAAAATTTTTGGTGGTTTCTTGTTCAGTCCATAGGCCTACATCATGTGGCAAACCGGTGAGCATGTGGCTCTATTAGTATAGGAGATACCTGAAAATATATCACACTTTTCATCATAGTGCTTTTACCAATGCATAAAATGACTGGAGAAGTCATTTCGAATGACTGGTCCTCAGTGTTCTGAGAACGATGACTGGTTAAAATTTTTGGTGGTTTCTTGTTCAGTCCATAGGCCTACATCATGTGGCAAACCGGTGAGCATGTGGCTCTATTAGTATAGGAGATACCTGAAAACATATCACACTTTTCATCATAGTGATTTTACCAATGCATAAAATGCATGGAGAAGTCATTTCGAATGACTGGTCCTCAGTGTTGTGAGAACGATGACTGGTTAAAATTTTTGGTGGTTTCTTGTTCAGTCCATAGGCCTACATCATGTGGCAAACCGGTGAGCATGTGGCTCTATTAGTATAGGAGATACCTGAAAACATATCACACTTTTCATCATAGTGCTTTTACCAATGCATAAAATGCATGGAGAAGTCATTTCGAATGACTGGTCCTCAGTGTTGTGAGAACGATGACTGGTTAAAATTTTTGGTGGTTTCTTGTTCAGTCCATAGGCCTACATCATGTGGCAAACCGGTGAGCATGTGGCTCTATTAGTATAGGAGATACCTGAAAACATATCACACTTTTCATCATAGTGCTTTTACCAATGCATAAAATGCATGGAGAAGTCATTTCGAATGACTGGTCCTCAGTGTTGTGAGAACGATGACTGGTTAAAATTTTTGATGGTTTCTTGTTCAGTCCATAGGCCTACATCATGTGGCAAACCGGTGAGCATGTGGCTCTATTAGTATAGGAGATACCTGAAAACATATCACACTTTTCATCATAGTGCTTTTACCAATGCATAAAATGCATGGAGAAGTCATTTCGAATGACTGGTCCTCAGTGTTGTGAGAACGATGACTGGTTAAAATTTTTGGTGGTTTCTTGTTCAGTCCATAGGCCTACAACATGTGGCAAACCGGTGAGCATGTGGCTCTATTAGTATAGGAGATACCTGAAAACATATCACACTTTTCATCATAGTGCTTTTACCAATGCATAAAATGCATGGAGAAGTCATTTCGAATGACTGGTCCTCAGTGTTGTGAGAACGATGACTGGTTAAAATTTTTGATGGTTTCTTGTTCAGTCCATAGGCCTACATCATGTGGCAAACCGGTGAGCATGTGGCTCTATTAGTATAGGAGATACCTGAAAACATATCACACTTTTCATCATAGTGCTTTTACCAATGCATAAAATGCATGGAGAAGTCATTTCGAATGACTGGTCCTCAGTGTTGTGAGAACGATGACTGGTTAAAATTTTTGGTGGTTTCTTGTTCAGTCCATAGGCCTACAACATGTGGCAAACCGGTGAGCATCTGGCTCTATTAGTATAGGAGATACCTGAAAACATATCACACTTTTCATCATAGTGCTTTTACCAATGCATAAAATGCATGGAGAAGTCATTTCGAATGACTGGTCCTCAGTGTTGTGAGAACGATGACTGGTTAAAATTTTTGGTGGTTTCTTGTTCAGTCCATAGGCCTACATCATGTGGCAAACCGGTGAGCATGTGGCTCTATTAGTATAGGAGATGCCTGAAAACATATCACACTTTTCATCATAGTGCTTTTACCAATGCATAAAATGCATGGAGAAGTCATTTCGAATGACTGGTCCTCAGTGTTGTGAGAACGATGACTGGTTAAAATTTTTGGTGGTTTCTTGTTCAGTCCATAGGCCTACATCATGTGGCAAACCGGTGAGCATGTGGCTCTCTTAGTATAGGAGATAACTGAAAACATATCACACTTTTCATCATAGTGCTTTTACCAATGCATAAAATGCATGGAGAAGTCATTTCGAATGACTGGTCCTCAGTGTTGTGAGAACGATGACTGGTTAAAATTTTTGGTGGTTTCTTGTTCAGTCCATAGGCTGACATCATGTGGCAAACCGGTGAGCATGTGGCTCTATTAGTATAGGAGATACCTGAAAACATATCACACTTTTTATCATAGTGCTTTTACCAATGCATAAAATGCATGGAGAAGTCATTTCGAATGACTGGTCCTCAGTGTTGTGAGAACGATGACTGGTTAAAATTTTTGGTGGTTTCTTGTTCAGTCCATAGGCCTACATCATGTGGCAAGCCGGTGAGCATGTGGCTCTATTAGTATAGGAGATACCTGAAAACATATCACACTTTTCATCATAGTGCTTTTACCAATGCATAAAATGCATGGAGAAGTCATTTCGAATGACTGGTCCTCAGTGTTGTGAGAACGATGACTGGTTAAAATTTTTTGTGGTTTCTTGTTCAGTCCATAGGCCTACATCATGTGGCAAACCGGTGAGCATGTGGCTCTATTAGTATAGGAGATACCTGAAAATATATCACACTTTTCATCATAGTGCTTTTACCAATGCATAAAATGACTGGAGAAGTCATTTCGAATGACTGGTCCTCAGTGTTGTGAGAACGATGACTGGTTAAAATTTTTGGTGGTTTCTTGTTCAGTCCATAGGCCTACATCATGTGGCAAACCGGTGAGCATGTGGCTCTATTAGTATAGGAGATACCTGAAAACATATCACACTTTTCATCATAGTGCTTTTACCAATGCATAAAATGCATGGAGAAGTCATTTCGAATGACTGGTCCTCAGTGTTGTGAGAACGATGACTGGTTAAAATTTTTGGTGGTTTCTTGTTCAGTCCATAGGCCTACATCATGTGGCAAACCGGTGAGCATGTGGCTCTATTAGTATAGGAGATACCTGAAAACATATCACACTTTTCATCATAGTGCTTTTACCAATGCATAAAATGCATGGAGAAGTCATTTCGAATGACTGGTCCTCAGTGTTGTGAGAACGATGACTGGTTAAAATTTTTGATGGTTTCTTGTTCAGTCCATAGGCCTACATCATGTGGCAAACCGGTGAGCATGTGGCTCTATTAGTATAGGAGATACCTGAAAACATATCACACTTTTCATCATAGTGCTTTTACCAATGCATAAAATGCATGGAGAAGTCATTTCGAATGACTGGTCCTCAGTGTTGTGAGAACGATGACTGGTTAAAATTTTTGGTGGTTTCTTGTTCAGTCCATAGGCCTACAACATGTGGCAAACCGGTGAGCATGTGGCTCTATTAGTATAGGAGATACCTGAAAACATATCACACTTTTCATCATAGTGCTTTTACCAATGCATAAAATGCATGGAGAAGTCATTTCGAATGACTGGTCCTCAGTGTTGTGAGAACGATGACTGGTTAAAATTTTTGATGGTTTCTTGTTCAGTCCATAGGCCTACATCATGTGGCAAACCGGTGAGCATGTGGCTCTATTAGTATAGGAGATACCTGAAAACATATCACACTTTTCATCATAGTGCTTTTACCAATGCATAAAATGCATGGAGAAGTCATTTCGAATGACTGGTCCTCAGTGTTGTGAGAACGATGACTGGTTAAAATTTTTGGTGGTTTCTTGTTCAGTCCATAGGCCTACAACATGTGGCAAACCGGTGAGCATGTGGCTCTATTAGTATAGGAGATACCTGAAAACATATCACACTTTTCATCATAGTGCTTTTACCAATGCATAAAATGCATGGAGAAGTCATTTCGAATGACTGGTCCTCAGTGTTGTGAGAACGATGACTGGTTAAAATTTTTGGTGGTTTCTTGTTCAGTCCATAGGCCTACATCATGTGGCAAACCGGTGAGCATGTGGCTCTATTAGTATAGGAGATGCCTGAAAACATATCACACTTCTCATCATAGTGCTTTTACCAATGCATAAAATGCATGGAGAAGTCATTTCGAATGACTGGTCCTCAGTGTTGTGAGAACGATGACTGGTTAAAATTTTTGGTGGTTTCTTGTTCAGTCCATAGGCCTACATCATGTGGCAAACCGGTGAGCATGTGGCTCTCTTAGTATAGGAGATAACTGAAAACATATCACACTTTTCATCATAGTGCTTTTACCAATGCATAAAATGCATGGAGAAGTCATTTCGAATGACTGGTCCTCAGTGTTGTGAGAACGATGACTGGTTAAAATTTTTGGTGGTTTCTTGTGCAGTCCATAGGCTGACATCATGTGGCAAACCGGTGAGCATGTGGCTCTATTAGTATAGGAGATACCTGAAAACATATCACACTTTTTATCATAGTGCTTTTACCAATGCATAAAATGCATGGAGAAGTCATTTCGAATGACTGGTCCTCAGTGTTGTGAGAACGATTACTGGTTAAAATTTTTGGTGGTTTCTTGTTCAGTCCATAGGCCTACATCATGTGGCAAGCCGGTGAGCATGTGGCTCTATTAGTATAGGAGATACCTGAAAACATATCACACTTTTCATCATAGTGCTTTTACCAATGCATAAAATGCATGGAGAAGTCATTTCGAATGACTGGTCCTCAGTGTTGTGAGAACGATGACTGGTTAAAATTTTTGGTGGTTTCTTGTTCAGTCCATAGGCCTACATCATGTGGCAAACCGGTGAGCATGTGGCTCTATTAGTATAGGAGATACCTGAAAATATATCACACTTTTCATCATAGTGCATTTACCAATGCATAAAATGACTGGAGAAGTCATTTCGAATGACTGGTCCTCAGTGTTGTGAGAACGATGACTGGTTAAAATTTTTGGTGGTTTCTTGTTCAGTCCATAGGCCTACATCATGTGGCAAACCGGTGAGCATGTGGCTCTATTAGTATAGGAGATACCTGAAAACATATCACACTTTTCATCATAGTGCTTTTACCAATGCATAAAATGCATGGAGAAGTCATTTCGAATGACTGGTCCTCAGTGTTGTGAGAACGATGACTGGTTAAAATTTTTGGTGGTTTCTTGTTCAGTCCATAGGCCTACATCATTTGGCAAACCGGTGAGCATGTGGCTCTATTAGTATAGGAGATACCTGAAAACATATCACACTTTTCATCATAGTGCTTTTACCAATGCATAAAATGCATGGAGAAGTCATTTCGAATGACTGGTCCTCAGTGTTGTGAGAACGATGACTGGTTAAAATTTTTGGTGGTTTCTTGTTCAGTCCATAGGCCTACATCATGTGGTAAACCGGTGAGCATGTGGCTCTATTAGTATAGGAGATACCTGAAAACATATCACACTTTTCATCATAGTGCTTTTACCAATGCATAAAATGCCTGGAGAAGTCATTTCGAATGACTGGTCCTCAGTGTTGTGAGAACGATGACTGGTTAAAATTTTTTGGTGGTTTCTTGTTCAGTCCATAGGCCTACATCATGTGGCAAACCGGTGAGCATGTGGCTCTATTAGTATAGGAGATACCTGAAAACATATCACACTTTTCATCATAGTGCTTTTACCAATGCATAAAATGCATGGAGAAGTCATTTCGAATGACTGGTCCTCAGTGTTGTGAGAACAATGACTGGTTAAAATTTTTGGTGGTTTCTTGTTCAGTCCATAGGCCTACATCATGTGGCAAACCGGTGAGCATGTGGCTCTATTAGTATAGGAGATACCTGAAAACATATCACACTTTTCATCATAGTGCTTTTACCAATGCATAAAATGCATGGAGAAGTCATTTCGAATGACTGGTCCTCAGTGTTGTGAGAACGATGACTGGTTAAAATTTTTGGTGGTTTCTTGTTCAGTCCATAGGCCTACATCATGTGGCAAACCGGTGAGCATGTGGCTCTATTAGTATAGGAGATACCTGAAAACATATCACACTTTTCATCATAGTGCTTTTACCAATGCATAAAATGCATGGAGAAGTCATTTCGAATGACTGGTCCTCAGTGTTGTGAGAACGATGACTGGTTAAAATTTTTGGTGGTTTCTTGTTCAGTCCATACGCCTACATCATGTGGCAAACCGGTGAGCATGTGGCTCTATTAGTATAGGAGATACCTGAAAACATATCACACTTTTCATCATAGTGCTTTTACCAATGCATAAAATGCATGGAGAAGTCATTTCGAATGACTGGTCCTCAGTGTTGTGAGAACGATGACTGGTTAAAATTTTTGGTGGTTTCTTGTTCAGTCCATTAGCCTACATCATGTGGCAAACCGGTGAGCATGTGGCTCTATTAGTATAGGAGATACCTGAAAACATATCACACTTTTCATCATAGTGCTTTTACCAATGCATAAAATGCATGGAGAAGTCATTTCGAATGACTGGTCCTCAGTGTTGTGAGAACGATGACTGGTTAAAATTTTTGGTGGTTTCTTGTTCAGTCCATTAGCCTACATCATGTGGCAAACCGGCGAGCATGTGGCTCTATTAGTATAGGAGATACCTGAAAACATATCACACTTTTCATCATAGTGCTTTTATCAATGCATAAAATGCATGGAGAAGTCATTTCGAATGACTGGTCCTCAGTGTTGTGAGAACGATGACTGGTTAAAATTTTTGGTGGTTTCTTGTTCAGTCCATAGGCCTACATCATGTGGCAAACCGGTGAGCATGTGGCTCTATTAGTATAAGAGATACCTGAAAATATATCACACTTTTCATCATAGTGCTTTTACCAATGCATAAAATGACTGGAGAAGTCATTTCGAATGACTGGTCCTCAGTGTTGTGAGAACGATGACTGGTTAAAATTTTTGGTGGTTTCTTGTTCAGTCCATAGGCCTACATCATGTGGCAAACCGGTGAGCATGTGACTCTATTAGTATAGGAGATACCTGAAAACATCACACTTTTCATCATAGTGCTTTTACCAATGCATAAAATGCATGGAGAAGTCATTTCGAATGACTGGTCCTCAGTGTTGTGAGAACGATGACTGGTTAAAATTTTTGGTGGTTTCTTGTTCAGTCCATAGGCCTACATCATGTGGCAAACCGGTGAGCATGTGGCTCTATTAGTATAGGAGATACCTGAAAACATATCACACTTTTCATCATAGTGCTTTTACCAATGCATAAAATGCATGGAGAAGTCATTTCGAATGACTGGTCCTCAGTGTTGTGAGAACGATGACTGGTTAAAATTTTTGGTGGTTTCTTGTTCAGTCCATAGGCCTACGTCATGTGGCAAACCGGTGAGCATGTGGCTCTATTAGTATAGGAGATACCTGAAAACATATCACACTTTTCATCATAGTGCTTTTACCAATGCATAAAATGCATGGAGAAGTCATTTCGAATGACTGGTCCTCAGTGTTGTGAGAACGATGACTGGTTAAAATTTTTGGTGGTTTCTTGTTCAGTCCATAGGCCTACATCATGTGGCAAACCGGTGAGCATGTGGCTCTATTAGTATAGGAGATACCTGAAAACATATCACACTTTTCATCATAGTGCTTTTACCAATGCATAAAATGCATGGAGAAGTCATTTCGAATGACTGGTCCTCAGTGTTGTGAGAACGATGACTGGTTAAAATTTTTGGTGGTTTCTTGTTCAGTCCATAGGCCTACATCATGTGGCAAACCGGTGAGCATGTGGCTCTATTAGTATAGGAGATACCTGAAAACATATCACACTTTTCATCATAGTGCTATTACCAATGCATAAAATGCATGGAGAAGTCATTTCGAATGACTGGTCCTCAGTGTTGTGAGAACGATGACTGGTTAAAATTTTTGGTGGTTTCTTGTTCAGTCCATAGGCCTACATCATGTGGCAAACCGGTGAGCATGTGGCTCTATTAGTATAGGAGATACCTGAAAACATATCACACTTTTCATCAGTGCTTTTACCAATGCATAAAATGCATGGAGAAGTCATTTCGAATGACTGGTCCTCAGTGTTGTGAGAACGATGACTGGTTAAAATTTTTGGTGGTTTCTTGTTCAGTCCATTAGCCTACATCATGTGGCAAACCGGTGAGCATGTGGCTCTATTAGTATAGGAGATACCTGAAAACATATCACACTTTTCATCATAGTGCTTTTACCAATGCATAAAATGCATGGAGAAGTCATTTCGAATGACTGGTCCTCAGTGTTGTGAGAACGATGACTGGTTAAAATTTTTGGTGGTTTCTTGTTCAGTCCATTAGCCTACATCATGTGGCAAACCGGCGAGCATGTGGCTCTATTAGTATAGGAGATACCTGAAAACATATCACACTTTTCATCATAGTGCTTTTATCAATGCATAAAATGCATGGAGAAGTCATTTCGAATGACTGGTCCTCAGTGTTGTGAGAACGATGACTGGTTAAAATTTTTGGTGGTTTCTTGTTCAGTCCATAGGCCTACATCATGTGGCAAACCGGTGAGCATGTGGCTCTATTAGTATAAGAGATACCTGAAAATATATCACACTTTTCATCATAGTGCTTTTACCAATGCATAAAATGACTGGAGAAGTCATTTCGAATGACTGGTCCTCAGTGTTGTGAGAACGATGACTGGTTAAAATTTTTGGTGGTTTCTTGTTCAGTCCATAGGCCTACATCATGTGGCAAACCGGTGAGCATGTGACTCTATTAGTATAGGAGATACCTGAAAACATCACACTTTTCATCATAGTGCTTTTACCAATGCATAAAATGCATGGAGAAGTCATTTCGAATGACTGGTCCTCAGTGTTGTGAGAACGATGACTGGTTAAAATTTTTGGTGGTTTCTTGTTCAGTCCATAGGCCTACATCATGTGGCAAACCGGTGAGCATGTGGCTCTATTAGTATAGGAGATACCTGAAAACATATCACACTTTTCATCATAGTGCTTTTACCAATGCATAAAATGCATGGAGAAGTCATTTCGAATGACTGGTCCTCAGTGTTGTGAGAACGATGACTGGTTAAAATTTTTGGTGGTTTCTTGTTCAGTCCATAGGCCTACGTCATGTGGCAAACCGGTGAGCATGTGGCTCTATTAGTATAGGAGATACCTGAAAACATATCACACTTTTCATCATAGTGCTTTTACCAATGCATAAAATGCATGGAGAAGTCATTTCGAATGACTGGTCCTCAGTGTTGTGAGAACGATGACTGGTTAAAATTTTTGGTGGTTTCTTGTTCAGTCCATAGGCCTACATCATGTGGCAAACCGGTGAGCATGTGGCTCTATTAGTATAGGAGATACCTGAAAACATATCACACTTTTCATCATAGTGCTTTTACCAATGCATAAAATGCATGGAGAAGTCATTTCGAATGACTGGTCCTCAGTGTTGTGAGAACGATGACTGGTTAAAATTTTTGGTGGTTTCTTGTTCAGTCCATAGGCCTACATCATGTGGCAAACCGGTGAGCATGTGGCTCTATTAGTATAGGAGATACCTGAAAACATATCACACTTTTCATCATAGTGCTATTACCAATGCATAAAATGCATGGAGAAGTCATTTCGAATGACTGGTCCTCAGTGTTGTGAGAACGATGACTGGTTAAAATTTTTGGTGGTTTCTTGTTCAGTCCATAGGCCTACATCATGTGGCAAACCGGTGAGCATGTGGCTCTATTAGTATAGGAGATACCTGAAAACATATCACACTTTTCATCAGTGCTTTTACCAATGCATAAAATGCATGGAGAAGTCATTTCGAATGACTGGTCCTCAGTGTTGTGAGAACGATGACTGGTTAAAATTTTTGGTGGTTTCTTGTTCAGTCCATAGGCCTACATCATGTGGCAAACCGGTGAGCATGTGGCTCTATTAGTATAGGAGATACCTGAAAACATATCACACTTTTCATCATAGTGCTTTTACCAATGCATAAAATGCATGGAGAAGTCATTTCGAATGACTGGTCCTCAGTGTTGTGAGAACGATGACTGGTTAAAATTTTTGGTGGTTTCTTGTTCAGTCCATAGGCCTACATCATGTGGCAAACCGGTGAGCATGTGGCTCTATTAGTATAGGAGATGCCTGAAAACATATCACACTTTTCATCATAGTGCTTTTACCAATGCATAAAATGCATGGAGAAGTCATTTCGAATGACTGGTCCTCAGTGTTGTGAGAACGATGACTGGTTAAAATTTTTGGTGGTTTCTTGTTCAGTCCATAGGCCTACATCATGTGGCAAACCGGTGAGCATGTGGCTCTATTAGTATAGGAGATACCTGAAAACATATCACACTTTTTATCATAGTGCTATTACCAATGCATAAAATGCATGGAGAAGTCATTTCGAATGACTGGTCCTCAGTGTTGTGAGAACGATGACTGGTTAAAATTTTTGGTGGTTTCTTGTTCAGTCCATAGGCCTACATCATGTGGCAAACCGGTGAGCATGTGGCTCTATTAGTATAGGAGATACCTGAAAACATATCACACTTTTCATCAGTGCTTTTACCAATGCATAAAATGCATGGAGAAGTCATTTCGAATGACTGGTCCTCAGTGTTGTGAGAACGATGACTGGTTAAAATTTTTGGTGGTTTCTTGTTCAGTCCATAGGCCTACATCATGTGGCAAACCGGTGAGCATGTGGCTCTATTAGTATAGGAGATACCTGAAAACATATCACACTTTTCATCATAGTGCTTTTACCAATGCATAAAATGCATGGAGAAGTCATTTCGAATGACTGGTCCTCAGTGTTGTGAGAACGATGACTGGTTAAAATTTTTGGTGGTTTCTTGTTCAGTCCATAGGCCTACATCATGTGGCAAACCGGTGAGCATGTGGCTCTATTAGTATAGGAGATACCTGAAAACATATCACACTTTTCATCAGTGCTTTTACCAATGCATAAAATGCATGGAGAAGTCATTTCGAATGACTGGTCCTCAGTGTTGTGAGAACGATGACTGGTTAAAATTTTTGGTGGTTTCTTGTTCAGTCCATAGGCCTACATCATGTGGCAAACCAGTGAGCATGTGGCTCTATTAGTATAGGAGATACCTGAAAACATATCACACTTTTCATCATAGTGCTTTTACCAATGCATAAAATGCATGGAGAAGTCATTTCGAATGACTGGTCCTCAGTGTTGTGAGAACGATGACTGGTTAAAATTTTTGGTGGTTTCTTGTTCAGTCCATAGGCCTACATCATGTGGCAAACCGGTGAGCATGTGGCTCTATTAGTATAGGAGATACCTGAAAACATATCACACTTTTCATCATAGTGCTTTTACCAATGCATAAAATGCATGGAGAAGTCATTTCGAATGACTGGTCCTCAGTGTTGTGAGAACGATGACTGGTTAAAATTTTTGGTGGTTTCTTGTTCAGTCCATTAGCCTACATCATGTGGCAAACCGGTGAGCATGTGGCTCTATTAGTATAGGAGATACCTGAAAACATATCACACTTTTCATCATAGTGCTTTTACCAATGCATAAAATGCATGGAGAAGTCATTTCGAATGACTGGTCCTCAGTGTTGTGAGAACGATGACTGGTTAAAATTTTTGGTGGTTTCTTGTTCAGTCCATAGGCCTACATCATGTGGCAAACCGGTGAGCATGTGGCTCTATTAGTATAGGAGATACCTGAAAACATATCACACTTTTCATCATAGTGCTTTTACCAATGCATAAAATGCATGGAGAAGTCATTTCGAATGACTGGTCCTCAGTGTTGTGAGAACGATGACTGGTTAAAATTTTTGATGGTTTCTTGTTCAGTCCATAGGCCTACATCATGTGGCAAACCGGTGAGCATGTGGCTCTATTAGTATAGGAGATACCTGAAAACATATCACACTTTTCATCATAGTGCTTTTACCAATGCATAAAATGCATGGAGAAGTCATTTCGAATGACTGGTCCTCAGTGTTGTGAGAACGATGACTGGTTAAAATTTTTGGTGGTTTCTTGTTCAGTCCATAGGCCTACAACATGTGGCAAACCGGTGAGCATGTGGCTCTATTAGTATAGGAGATACCTGAAAACATATCACACTTTTTATCATAGTGCTTTTGCCAATGCATAAAATGCATGGAGAAGTCATTTCGAATGACTGGTCCTCAGTGTTGTGAGAACGATGACTGGTTAAAATTTTTGGTGGTTTCTTGTTCAAGTCCATAGGCCTACATCATGTGGCAAGCCGGTGAGCATGTGGCTCTATTAGTATAGGAGATACCTGAAAATATATCACACTTTTCATCATAGTGCTTTTACCAATGCATAAAATGACTGGAGAAGTCATTTCGAATGACTGGTCCTCAGTGTTCTGAGAACGATGACTGGTTAAAATTTTTGGTGGTTTCTTGTTCAGTCCATAGGCCTACATCATGTGGCAAACCGGTGAGCATGTGGCTCTATTAGTATAGGAGATACCTGAAAACATATCACACTTTTCATCATAGTGATTTTACCAATGCATAAAATGCATGGAGAAGTCATTTCGAATGACTGGTCCTCAGTGTTGTGAGAACGATGACTGGTTAAAATTTTTGGTGGTTTCTTGTTCAGTCCATAGGCCTACATCATGTGGCAAACCGGTGAGCATGTGGCTCTATTAGTATAGGAGATACCTGAAAACATATCACACTTTTCATCATAGTGCTTTTACCAATGCATAAAATGCATGGAGAAGTCATTTCGAATGACTGGTCCTCAGTGTTGTGAGAACGATGACTGGTTAAAATTTTTGGTGGTTTCTTGTTCAGTCCATAGGCCTACATCATGTGGCAAACCGGTGAGCATGTGGCTCTATTAGTATAGGAGATACCTGAAAATATATCACACTTTTCATCATAGTGCTTTTACCAATGCATAAAATGACTGGAGAAGTCATTTCGAATGACTGGTCCTCAGTGTTGTGAGAACGATGACTGGTTAAAATTTTTGGTGGTTTCTTGTTCAGTCCATAGGCCTACATCATGTGGCAAACCGGTGAGCATGTGGCTCTATTAGTATAGGAGATACCTGAAAACATATCACACTTTTCATCATAGTGCTTTTACCAATGCATAAAATGCATGGAGAAGTCATTTCGAATGACTGGTCCTCAGTGTTGTGAGAACGATGACTGGTTAAAATTTTTGGTGGTTTCTTGTTCAGTCCATAGGCCTACATCATGTGGCAAACCGGTGAGCATGTGGCTCTATTAGTATAGGAGATACCTGAAAATATATCACACTTTTCATCATAGTGCTTTTACCAATGCATAAAATGACTGGAGAAGTCATTTCGAATGACTGGTCCTCAGTGTTCTGAGAACGATGACTGGTTAAAATTTTTGGTGGTTTCTTGTTCAGTCCATAGGCCTACATCATGTGGCAAACCGGTGAGCATGTGGCTCTATTAGTATAGGAGATACCTGAAAACATATCACACTTTTCATCATAGTGATTTTACCAATGCATAAAATGCATGGAGAAGTCATTTCGAATGACTGGTCCTCAGTGTTGTGAGAACGATGACTGGTTAAAATTTTTGGTGGTTTCTTGTTCAGTCCATAGGCCTACATCATGTGGCAAACCGGTGAGCATGTGGCTCTATTAGTATAGGAGATACCTGAAAACATATCACACTTTTCATCATAGTGCTTTTACCAATGCATAAAATGCATGGAGAAGTCATTTCGAATGACTGGTCCTCAGTGTTGTGAGAACGATGACTGGTTAAAATTTTTGGTGGTTTCTTGTTCAGTCCATAGGCCTACATCATGTGGCAAACCGGTGAGCATGTGGCTCTATTAGTATAGGAGATACCTGAAAACATATCACACTTTTCATCATAGTGCTTTTACCAATGCATAAAATGCATGGAGAAGTCATTTCGAATGACTGGTCCTCAGTGTTGTGAGAACGATGACTGGTTAAAATTTTTGGTGGTTTCTTGTTCAGTCCATAGGCCTACATCATGTGGCAAACCGGTGAGCATGTGGCTCTATTAGTATAGGAGATACCTGAAAACATATCACACTTTTCATCATAGTGCTTTTACCAATGCATAAAATGCATGGAGAAGTCATTTCGAATGACTGGTCCTCAATGTTGTGACAACGATGACTGGTTAAAATTTTTGGTGGTTTCTTGTTCAGTCCATAGGCCTACATCATGTGGCAAACCGGTGAGCATGTGGCTCTATTAGTATAGGAGATACCTGAAAACATATCACACTTTTCATCAGTGCTTTTACCAATGCATAAAATGCATGGAGAAGTCATTTCGAATGACTGGTCCTCAGTGTTGTGAGAACGATGACTGGTTAAAATTTTTGGTGGTTTCTTGTTCAGTCCATAGGCCTACATCATGTGGCAAACCGGTGAGCATGTGGCTCTATTAGTATAGGAGATACCTGAAAACATATCACACTTTTCATCATAGTGCTTTTACCAATGCATAAAATGCATGGAGAAGTCATTTCGAATGACTGGTCCTCAGTGTTGTGAGAACGATGACTGGTTAAAATTTTTGGTGGTTTCTTGTTCAGTCCATAGGCCTACATCATGTGGCAAACCGGTGAGCATGTGGCTCTATTAGTATAGGAGATACCTGAAAACATATCACACTTTTCATCATAGTGCTTTTATCAATGCATAAAATGCATGGAGAAGTCATTTCGAATGACTGGTCCTCAGTGTTGTGAGAACGATGACTGGTTAAAATTTTTGGTGGTTTCTTGTTCAGTCCATAGGCCTACATCATGTGGCAAACAGGTGAGCATGTGGCTCTATTAGTATAGGAGATACCTGAAAACATATCACACTTTTCATCATAGTGCTTTTACCAATGCATAAAATGCATGGAGAAGTCATTTCGAATGACTGGTCCTCAGTGTTGTGAGAACGATGACTGGTTAAAATTTTTGGTGGTTTCTTGTTCAGTCCATAGGCCTACATCATGTGGCAAACCGGTGAGCATGTGGCTCTATTAGTATAGGAGATACCTGAAAACATATCACACTTTTCATCAGTGCTTTTACCAATGCATAAAATGCATGGAGAAGTCATTTCGAATGACTGGTCCTCAGTGTTGTGAGAACGATGACTGGTTAAAATTTTTGGTGGTTTCTTGTTCAGTCCATAGGCCTACATCATGTGGCAAACCGGTGAGCATGTGGCTCTATTAGTATAGGAGATACCTGAAAACATATCACACTTTTCATCATAGTGCTTTTACCAATGCATAAAATGCATGGAGAAGTCATTTCGAATGACTGGTCCTCAGTGTTGTGAGAACGATGACTGGTTAAAATTTTTGGTGGTTTCTTGTTCAGTCCATAGGCCTACATCATGTGGCAAACCGGTGAGCATGTGGCTCTATTAGTATAGGAGATACCTGAAAACATATCACACTTTTCATCATAGTGCTTTTACCAATGCATAAAATGCATGGAGAAGTCATTTCGAATGACTGGTCCTCAGTGTTGTGAGAACGATGACTGGTTAAAATTTTTGGTGGTTTCTTGTTCAGTCCATTAGCCTACATCATGTGGCAAACCGGTGAGCATGTGGCTCTATTAGTATAGGAGATACCTGAAAACATATCACACTTTTCATCATAGTGCTTTTACCAATGCATAAAATGCATGGAGAAGTCATTTCGAATGACTGGTCCTCAGTGTTGTGAGAACGATGACTGGTTAAAATTTTTGGTGGTTTCTTGTTCAGTCCATTAGCCTACATCATGTGGCAAACCGGTGAGCATGTGGCTCTATTAGTATAGGAGATACCTGAAAACATATCACACTTTTCATCATAGTGCTTTTACCAATGCATAAAATGCATGGAGAAGTCATTTCGAATGACTGGTCCTCAGTGTTGTGAGAACGATGACTGGTTAAAATTTTTGGTGGTTTCTTGTTCAGTCCATAGGCCTACATCATGTGGCAAACCGGTGAGCATGTGGCTCTATTAGTATAGGAGATACCTGAAAACATATCACACTTTTCATCATAGTGCTTTTACCAATGCATAAAATGCATGGAGAAGTCATTTCGAATGACTGGTCCTCAGTGTTGTGAGAACGATGACTGGTTAAAATTTTTGGTGGTTTCTTGTTCAGTCCATAGGCCTACATCATGTGGCAAACCGGTGAGCATGTGGCTCTATTAGTATAGGAGATACCTGAAAACATATCACACTTTTCATCATAGTGCTTTTACCAATGCATAAAATGCATGGAGAAGTCATTTCGAATGACTGGTCCTCAGTGTTGTGAGAACGATGACTGGTTAAAATTTTTGGTGGTTTCTTGTTCAGTCCATTAGCCTACATCATGTGGCAAACCGGTGAGCATGTGGCTCTATTAGTATAGGAGATACCTGAAAACATATCACACTTTTCATCATAGTGCTTTTACCAATGCATAAAATGCATGGAGAAGTCATTTCGAATGACTGGTCCTCAGTGTTGTGAGAACGATGACTGGTTAAAATTTTTGATGGTTTCTTGTTCAGTCCATAGGCCTACATCATGTGGCAAACCGGTGAGCATGTGGCTCTATTAGTATAGGAGATACCTGAAAACATATCACACTTTTCATCATAGTGCTTTTACCAATGCATAAAATGCATGGAGAAGTCATTTCGAATGACTGGTCCTCAGTGTTGTGAGAACGATGACTGGTTAAAATTTTTGATGGTTTCTTGTTCAGTCCATAGGCCTACATCATGTGGCAAACCGGTGAGCATGTGGCTCTATTAGTATAGGAGATACCTGAAAACATATCACACTTTTCATCATAGTGCTTTTACCAATGCATAAAATGCATGGAGAAGTCATTTCGAATGACTGGTCCTCAGTGTTGTGAGAACGATGACTGGTTAAAATTTTTGGTGGTTTCTTGTTCAGTCCATAGGCCTACAACATGTGGCAAACCGGTGAGCATGTGGCTCTATTAGTATAGGAGATACCTGAAAACATATCACACTTTTTATCATAGTGCTTTTGCCAATGCATAAAATGCATGGAGAAGTCATTTCGAATGACTGGTCCTCAGTGTTGTGAGAACGATGACTGGTTAAAATTTTTGGTGGTTTCTTGTTCAAGTCCATAGGCCTACATCATGTGGCAAGCCGGTGAGCATGTGGCTCTATTAGTATAGGAGATACCTGAAAACATATCACACTTTTCATCATAGTGCTTTTACCAATGCATAAAATGCATGGAGAAGTCATTTCGAATGACTGGTCCTCAGTGTTGTGAGAACGATGACTGGTTAAAATTTTTGGTGGTTTCTTGTTCAGTCCATAGGCCTACATCATGTGGCAAACCGGTGAGCATGTGGCTCTATTAGTATAGGAGATACCTGAAAATATATCACACTTTTCATCATAGTGCTTTTACCAATGCATAAAATGACTGGAGAAGTCATTTCGAATGACTGGTCCTCAGTGTTCTGAGAACGATGACTGGTTAAAATTTTTGGTGGTTTCTTGTTCAGTCCATAGGCCTACATCATGTGGCAAACCGGTGAGCATGTGGCTCTATTAGTATAGGAGATACCTGAAAACATATCACACTTTTCATCATAGTGATTTTACCAATGCATAAAATGCATGGAGAAGTCATTTCGAATGACTGGTCCTCAGTGTTGTGAGAACGATGACTGGTTAAAATTTTTGGTGGTTTCTTGTTCAGTCCATAGGCCTACATCATGTGGCAAACCGGTGAGCATGTGGCTCTATTAGTATAGGAGATACCTGAAAACATATCACACTTTTCATCATAGTGCTTTTACCAATGCATAAAATGCATGGAGAAGTCATTTCGAATGACTGGTCCTCAGTGTTGTGAGAACGATGACTGGTTAAAATTTTTGGTGGTTTCTTGTTCAGTCCATAGGCCTACATCATGTGGCAAACCGGTGAGCATGTGGCTCTATTAGTATAGGAGATACCTGAAAACATATCACACTTTTCATCATAGTGCTTTTACCAATGCATAAAATGCATGGAGAAGTCATTTCGAATGACTGGTCCTCAATGTTGTGACAACGATGACTGGTTAAAATTTTTGGTGGTTTCTTGTTCAGTCCATAGGCCTACATCATGTGGCAAACCGGTGAGCATGTGGCTCTATTAGTATAGGAGATACCTGAAAACATATCACACTTTTCATCAGTGCTTTTACCAATGCATAAAATGCATGGAGAAGTCATTTCGAATGACTGGTCCTCAGTGTTGTGAGAACGATGACTGGTTAAAATTTTTGGTGGTTTCTTGTTCAGTCCATAGGCCTACATCATGTGGCAAACCGGTGAGCATGTGGCTCTATTAGTATAGGAGATACCTGAAAACATATCACACTTTTCATCATAGTGCTTTTACCAATGCATAAAATGCATGGAGAAGTCATTTCGAATGACTGGTCCTCAGTGTTGTGAGAACGATGACTGGTTAAAATTTTTGGTGGTTTCTTGTTCAGTCCATAGGCCTACATCATGTGGCAAACCGGTGAGCATGTGGCTCTATTAGTATAGGAGATACCTGAAAACATATCACACTTTTCATCATAGTGCTTTTATCAATGCATAAAATGCATGGAGAAGTCATTTCGAATGACTGGTCCTCAGTGTTGTGAGAACGATGACTGGTTAAAATTTTTGGTGGTTTCTTGTTCAGTCCATAGGCCTACATCATGTGGCAAACCGGTGAGCATGTGGCTCTATTAGTATAGGAGATACCTGAAAACATATCACACTTTTCATCATAGTGCTTTTACCAATGCATAAAATGCATGGAGAAGTCATTTCGAATGACTGGTCCTCAGTGTTGTGAGTACGATGACTGGTTAAAATTTTTGGTGGTTTCTTGTTCAGTCCATAGGCCTACATCATGTGGCAAACCGGTGAGCATGTGGCTCTATTAGTATAGGAGATACCTGAAAACATATCACACTTTTCATCAGTGCTTTTACCAATGCATAAAATGCATGGAGAAGTCATTTCGAATGACTGGTCCTCAGTGTTGTGAGAACGATGACTGGTTAAAATTTTTGGTGGTTTCTTGTTCAGTCCATAGGCCTACATCATGTGGCAAACCGGTGAGCATGTGGCTCTATTAGTATAGGAGATACCTGAAAACATATCACACTTTTCATCATAGTGCTTTTACCAATGCATAAAATGCATGGAGAAGTCATTTCGAATGACTGGTCCTCAGTGTTGTGAGAACGATGACTGGTTAAAATTTTTGGTGGTTTCTTGTTCAGTCCATAGGCCTACATCATGTGGCAAACCGGTGAGCATGTGGCTCTATTAGTATAGGAGATACCTGAAAACATATCACACTTTTCATCATAGTGCTTTTACCAATGCATAAAATGCATGGAGAAGTCATTTCGAATGACTGGTCCTCAGTGTTGTGAGAACGATGACTGGTTAAAATTTTTGGTGGTTTCTTGTTCAGTCCATTAGCCTACATCATGTGGCAAACCGGTGAGCATGTGGCTCTATTAGTATAGGAGATACCTGAAAACATATCACACTTTTCATCATAGTGCTTTTACCAATGCATAAAATGCATGGAGAAGTCATTTCGAATGACTGGTCCTCAGTGTTGTGAGAACGATGACTGGTTAAAATTTTTGGTGGTTTCTTGTTCAGTCCATTAGCCTACATCATGTGGCAAACCGGTGAGCATGTGGCTCTATTAGTATAGGAGATACCTGAAAACATATCACACTTTTCATCATAGTGCTTTTACCAATGCATAAAATGCATGGAGAAGTCATTTCGAATGACTGGTCCTCAGTGTTGTGAGAACGATGACTGGTTAAAATTTTTGATGGTTTCTTGTTCAGTCCATAGGCCTACATCATGTGGCAAACCGGTGAGCATGTGGCTCTATTAGTATAGGAGATACCTGAAAACATATCACACTTTTCATCATAGTGCTTTTACCAATGCATAAAATGCATGGAGAAGTCATTTCGAATGACTGGTCCTCAGTGTTGTGAGAACGATGACTGGTTAAAATTTTTGGTGGTTTCTTGTTCAGTCCATAGGCCTACATCATGTGGCAAACCGGTGAGCATGTGGCTCTATTAGTATAGGAGATACCTGAAAACATATCACACTTTTCATCATAGTGCTTTTACCAATGCATAAAATGCATGGAGAAGTCATTTCGAATGACTGGTCCTCAATGTTGTGACAACGATGACTGGTTAAAATTTTTGGTGGTTTCTTGTTCAGTCCATAGGCCTACATCATGTGGCAAACCGGTGAGCATGTGGCTCTATTAGTATAGGAGATACCTGAAAACATATCACACTTTTCATCAGTGCTTTTACCAATGCATAAAATGCATGGAGAAGTCATTTCGAATGACTGGTCCTCAGTGTTGTGAGAACGATGACTGGTTAAAATTTTTGGTGGTTTCTTGTTCAGTCCATAGGCCTACATCATGTGGCAAACCGGTGAGCATGTGGCTCTATTAGTATAGGAGATACCTGAAAACATATCACACTTTTCATCATAGTGCTTTTACCAATGCATAAAATGCATGGAGAAGTCATTTCGAATGACTGGTCCTCAGTGTTGTGAGAACGATGACTGGTTAAAATTTTTGGTGGTTTCTTGTTCAGTCCATAGGCCTACATCATGTGGCAAACCGGTGAGCATGTGGCTCTATTAGTATAGGAGATACCTGAAAACATATCACACTTTTCATCATAGTGCTTTTATCAATGCATAAAATGCATGGAGAAGTCATTTCGAATGACTGGTCCTCAGTGTTGTGAGAACGATGACTGGTTAAAATTTTTGGTGGTTTCTTGTTCAGTCCATAGGCCTACATCATGTGGCAAACCGGTGAGCATGTGGCTCTATTAGTATAGGAGATACCTGAAAACATATCACACTTTTCATCATAGTGCTTTTACCAATGCATAAAATGCATGGAGAAGTCATTTCGAATGACTGGTCCTCAGTGTTGTGAGAACGATGACTGGTTAAAATTTTTGGTGGTTTCTTGTTCAGTCCATAGGCCTACATCATGTGGCAAACCGGTGAGCATGTGGCTCTATTAGTATAGGAGATACCTGAAAACATATCACACTTTTCATCAGTGCTTTTACCAATGCATAAAATGCATGGAGAAGTCATTTCGAATGACTGGTCCTCAGTGTTGTGAGAACGATGACTGGTTAAAATTTTTGGTGGTTTCTTGTTCAGTCCATAGGCCTACATCATGTGGCAAACCGGTGAGCATGTGGCTCTATTAGTATAGGAGATACCTGAAAACATATCACACTTTTCATCATAGTGCTTTTACCAATGCATAAAATGCATGGAGAAGTCATTTCGAATGACTGGTCCTCAGTGTTGTGAGAACGATGACTGGTTAAAATTTTTGGTGGTTTCTTGTTCAGTCCATAGGCCTACATCATGTGGCAAACCGGTGAGCATGTGGCTCTATTAGTATAGGAGATACCTGAAAACATATCACACTTTTCATCATAGTGCTTTTACCAATGCATAAAATGCATGGAGAAGTCATTTCGAATGACTGGTCCTCAGTGTTGTGAGAACGATGACTGGTTAAAATTTTTGGTGGTTTCTTGTTCAGTCCATTAGCCTACATCATGTGGCAAACCGGTGAGCATGTGGCTCTATTAGTATAGGAGATACCTGAAAACATATCACACTTTTCATCATAGTGCTTTTACCAATGCATAAAATGCATGGAGAAGTCATTTCGAATGACTGGTCCTCAGTGTTGTGAGAACGATGACTGGTTAAAATTTTTGGTGGTTTCTTGTTCAGTCCATTAGCCTACATCATGTGGCAAACCGGTGAGCATGTGGCTCTATTAGTATAAGAGATACCTGAAAACATATCACACTTTTCATCATAGTGCTTTTACCAATGCATAAAATGCATGGAGAAGTCATTTCGAATGACTGGTCCTCAGTGTTGTGAGAACGATGACTGGTTAAAATTTTTGGTGGTTTCTTGTTCAGTCCATAGGCCTACATCATGTGGCAAACCGGTGAGCATGTGGCTCTATTAGTATAGGAGATACCTGAAAACATATCACACTTTTCATCATAGTGCTTTTACCAATGCATAAAATGCATGGAGAAGTCATTTCGAATGACTGGTCCTCAGTGTTGTGAGAACGATGACTGGTTAAAATTTTTGGTGGTTTCTTGTTCAGTCCATTAGCCTACATCATGTGGCAAACCGGTGAGCATGTGGCTCTATTAGTATAGGAGATACCTGAAAACATATCACACTTTTCATCATAGTGCTTTTACCAATGCATAAAATGCATGGAGAAGTCATTTCGAATGACTGGTCCTCAGTGTTGTGAGAACGATGACTGGTTAAAATTTTTGATGGTTTCTTGTTCAGTCCATAGGCCTACATCATGTGGCAAACCGGTGAGCATGTGGCTCTATTAGTATAGGAGATACCTGAAAACATATCACACTTTTCATCATAGTGCTTTTACCAATGCATAAAATGCATGGAGAAGTCATTTCGAATGACTGGTCCTCAGTGTTGTGAGAACGATGACTGGTTAAAATTTTTGGTGGTTTCTTGTTCAGTCCATAGGCCTACAACATGTGGCAAACCGGTGAGCATGTGGCTCTATTAGTATAGGAGATACCTGAAAACATATCACACTTTTCATCATAGTGCTTTTACCAATGCATAAAATGCATGGAGAAGTCATTTCGAATGACTGGTCCTCAGTGTTGTGAGAACGATGACTGGTTAAAATTTTTGATGGTTTCTTGTTCAGTCCATAGGCCTACATCATGTGGCAAACCGGTGAGCATGTGGCTCTATTAGTATAGGAGATACCTGAAAACATATCACACTTTTCATCATAGTGCTTTTACCAATGCATAAAATGCATGGAGAAGTCATTTCGAATGACTGGTCCTCAGTGTTGTGAGAACGATGACTGGTTAAAATTTTTGGTGGTTTCTTGTTCAGTCCATAGGCCTACAACATGTGGCAAACCGGTGAGCATGTGGCTCTATTAGTATAGGAGATACCTGAAAACATATCACACTTTTCATCATAGTGCTTTTACCAATGCATAAAATGCATGGAGAAGTCATTTCGAATGACTGGTCCTCAGTGTTGTGAGAACGATGACTGGTTAAAATTTTTGATGGTTTCTTGTTCAGTCCATAGGCGTACATCATGTGGCAAACCGGTGAGCATGTGGCTCTATTAGTATAGGAGATACCTGAAAACATATCACACTTTTCATCATAGTGCTTTTACCAATGCATAAAATGCATGGAGAAGTCATTTCGAATGACTGGTCCTCAGTGTTGTGAGAACGATGACTGGTTAAAATTTTTGGTGGTTTCTTGTTCAGTCCATAGGCCTACATCATGTGGCAAACCGGTGAGCATGTGGCTCTATTAGTATAGGAGATACCTGAAAACATATCACACTTTTCATCATAGTGCTTTTACCAATGCATAAAATGCATGGAGAAGTCATTTCGAATGACTGGTCCTCAATGTTGTGACAACGATGACTGGTTAAAATTTTTGGTGGTTTCTTGTTCAGTCCATAGGCCTACATCATGTGGCAAACCGGTGAGCATGTGGCTCTATTAGTATAGGAGATACCTGAAAACATATCACACTTTTCATCAGTGCTTTTACCAATGCATAAAATGCATGGAGAAGTCATTTCGAATGACTGGTCCTCAGTGTTGTGAGAACGATGACTGGTTAAAATTTTTGGTGGTTTCTTGTTCAGTCCATAGGCCTACATCATGTGGCAAACCGGTGAGCATGTGGCTCTATTAGTATAGGAGATACCTGAAAACATATCACACTTTTCATCATAGTGCTTTTACCAATGCATAAAATGCATGGAGAAGTCATTTCGAATGACTGGTCCTCAGTGTTGTGAGAACGATGACTGGTTAAAATTTTTGGTGGTTTCTTGTTCAGTCCATAGGCCTACATCATGTGGCAAACCGGTGAGCATGTGGCTCTATTAGTATAGGAGATACCTGAAAACATATCACACTTTTCATCATAGTGCTTTTATCAATGCATAAAATGCATGGAGAAGTCATTTCGAATGACTGGTCCTCAGTGTTGTGAGAACGATGACTGGTTAAAATTTTTGGTGGTTTCTTGTTCAGTCCATAGGCCTACATCATGTGGCAAACCGGTGAGCATGTGGCTCTATTAGTATAGGAGATACCTGAAAACATATCACACTTTTCATCATAGTGCTTTTACCAATGCATAAAATGCATGGAGAAGTCATTTCGAATGACTGGTCCTCAGTGTTGTGAGAACGATGACTGGTTAAAATTTTTGGTGGTTTCTTGTTCAGTCCATAGGCCTACATCATGTGGCAAACCGGTGAGCATGTGGCTCTATTAGTATAGGAGATACCTGAAAACATATCACACTTTTCATCAGTGCTTTTACCAATGCATAAAATGCATGGAGAAGTCATTTCGAATGACTGGTCCTCAGTGTTGTGAGAACGATGACTGGTTAAAATTTTTGGTGGTTTCTTGTTCAGTCCATAGGCCTACATCATGTGGCAAACCGGTGAGCATGTGGCTCTATTAGTATAGGAGATACCTGAAAACATATCACACTTTTCATCATAGTGCTTTTACCAATGCATAAAATGCATGGAGAAGTCATTTCGAATGACTGGTCCTCAGTGTTGTGAGAACGATGACTGGTTAAAATTTTTGGTGGTTTCTTGTTCAGTCCATAGGCCTACATCATGTGGCAAACCGGTGAGCATGTGGCTCTATTAGTATAGGAGATACCTGAAAACATATCACACTTTTCATCATAGTGCTTTTACCAATGCATAAAATGCATGGAGAAGTCATTTCGAATGACTGGTCCTCAGTGTTGTGAGAACGATGACTGGTTAAAATTTTTGGTGGTTTCTTGTTCAGTCCATTAGCCTACATCATGTGGCAAACCGGTGAGCATGTGGCTCTATTAGTATAGGAGATACCTGAAAACATATCACACTTTTCATCATAGTGCTTTTACCAATGCATAAAATGCATGGAGAAGTCATTTCGAATGACTGGTCCTCAGTGTTGTGAGAACGATGACTGGTTAAAATTTTTGGTGGTTTCTTGTTCAGTCCATTAGCCTACATCATGTGGCAAACCGGTGAGCATGTGGCTCTATTAGTATAAGAGATACCTGAAAACATATCACACTTTTCATCATAGTGCTTTTACCAATGCATAAAATGCATGGAGAAGTCATTTCGAATGACTGGTCCTCAGTGTTGTGAGAACGATGACTGGTTAAAATTTTTGGTGGTTTCTTGTTCAGTCCATAGGCCTACATCATGTGGCAAACCGGTGAGCATGTGGCTCTATTAGTATAGGAGATACCTGAAAACATATCACACTTTTCATCATAGTGCTTTTACCAATGCATAAAATGCATGGAGAAGTCATTTCGAATGACTGGTCCTCAGTGTTGTGAGAACGATGACTGGTTAAAATTTTTGGTGGTTTCTTGTTCAGTCCATTAGCCTACATCATGTGGCAAACCGGTGAGCATGTGGCTCTATTAGTATAGGAGATACCTGAAAACATATCACACTTTTCATCATAGTGCTTTTACCAATGCATAAAATGCATGGAGAAGTCATTTCGAATGACTGGTCCTCAGTGTTGTGAGAACGATGACTGGTTAAAATTTTTGATGGTTTCTTGTTCAGTCCATAGGCCTACATCATGTGGCAAACCGGTGAGCATGTGGCTCTATTAGTATAGGAGATACCTGAAAACATATCACACTTTTCATCATAGTGCTTTTACCAATGCATAAAATGCATGGAGAAGTCATTTCGAATGACTGGTCCTCAGTGTTGTGAGAACGATGACTGGTTAAAATTTTTGGTGGTTTCTTGTTCAGTCCATAGGCCTACAACATGTGGCAAACCGGTGAGCATGTGGCTCTATTAGTATAGGAGATACCTGAAAACATATCACACTTTTCATCATAGTGCTTTTACCAATGCATAAAATGCATGGAGAAGTCATTTCGAATGACTGGTCCTCAGTGTTGTGAGAACGATGACTGGTTAAAATTTTTGATGGTTTCTTGTTCAGTCCATAGGCCTACATCATGTGGCAAACCGGTGAGCATGTGGCTCTATTAGTATAGGAGATACCTGAAAACATATCACACTTTTCATCATAGTGCTTTTACCAATGCATAAAATGCATGGAGAAGTCATTTCGAATGACTGGTCCTCAGTGTTGTGAGAACGATGACTGGTTAAAATTTTTGGTGGTTTCTTGTTCAGTCCATAGGCCTACAACATGTGGCAAACCGGTGAGCATGTGGCTCTATTAGTATAGGAAATACCTGAAAACATATCACACTTTTCATCATAGTGCTTTTACCAATGCATAAAATGCATGGAGAAGTCATTTCGAATGACTGGTCCTCAGTGTTGTGAGAACGATGACTGGTTAAAATTTTTGGTGGTTTCTTGTTCAGTCCATAGGCCTACATCATGTGGCAAACCGGTGAGCATGTGGCTCTATTAGTATAGGAGATGCCTGAAAACATATCACACTTTTCATCATAGTGCTTTTACCAATGCATAAAATGCATGGAGAAGTCATTTCGAATGACTGGTCCTCAGTGTTGTGAGAACGATGACTGGTTAAAATTTTTGGTGGTTTCTTGTTCAGTCCATAGGCCTACATCATGTGGCAAACCGGTGAGCATGTGGCTCTCTTAGTATAGGAGATACCTGAAAACATATCACACTTTTCATCATAGTGCTTTTACCAATGCATAAAATGCATGGAGAAGTCATTTCGAATGACTGGTCCTCAGTGTTGTGAGAACGATGACTGGTTAAAATTTTTGGTGGTTTCTTGTTCAGTCCATAGGCCGACATCATGTGGCAAACCGGTGAGCATGTGGCTCTATTAGTATAGGAGATACCTGAAAACATATCACACTTTTTATCATAGTGCTTTTGCCAATGCATAAAATGCATGGAGAAGTCATTTCGAATGACTGGTCCTCAGTGTTGTGAGAACGATGACTGGTTAAAATTTTTGGTGGTTTCTTGTTCAAGTCCATAGGCCTACATCATGTGGCAAGCCGGTGAGCATGTGGCTCTATTAGTATAGGAGATACCTGAAAACATATCACACTTTTCATCATAGTGCTTTTACCAATGCATAAAATGCATGGAGAAGTCATTTCGAATGACTGGTCCTCAGTGTTGTGAGAACGATGACTGGTTAAAATTTTTGGTGGTTTCTTGTTCAGTCCATAGGCCTACATCATGTGGCAAACCGGTGAGCATTTGGCTCTATTAGTATAGGAGATACCTGAAAATATATCACACTTTTCATCATAGTGCTTTTACCAATGCATAAAATGACTGGAGAAGTCATTTCGAATGAGTGGTCCTCAGTGTTCTGAGAACGATGACTGGTTAAAATTTTTGGTGGTTTCTTGTTCAGTCCATAGGCCTACATCATGTGGCAAACCGGTGAGCATGTGGCTCTATTAGTATAGAAGATACCTGAAAACATATCACACTTTTCATCATAGTGATTTTACCAATGCATAAAATGCATGGAGAAGTCATTTCGAATGACTGGTCCTCAGTGTTGTGAGAACGATGACTGGTTAAAATTTTTGGTGGTTTCTTGTTCAGTCCATAGGCCTACATCATGTGGCAAACCGGTGAGCATGTGGCTCTATTAGTATAGGAGATACCTGAAAACATATCACACTTTTCATCATAGTGCTTTTACCAATGCATAAAATGCATGGAGAAGTCATTTCGAATGACTGGTCCTCAGTGTTGTGAGAACAATGACTGGTTAAAATTTTTGGTGGTTTCTTGTTCAGTCCATAGGCCTACATCATGTGGCAAACCGGTGAGCATGTGGCTCTATTAGTATAGGAGATACCTGAAAATATATCACACTTTTCATCATAGTGCTTTTACCAATGCATAAAATGACTGGAGAAGTCATTTCGAATGACTGGTCCTCAGTGTTCTGAGAACGATGACTGGTTAAAATTTTTGGTGGTTTCTTGTTCAGTCCATAGGCCTACATCATGTGGCAAACCGGTGAGCATGTGGCTCTATTAGTATAGGAGATACCTGAAAACATATCACACTTTTCATCATAGTGATTTTACCAATGCATAAAATGCATGGAGAAGTCATTTCGAATGACTGGTCCTCAGTGTTGTGAGAACGATGACTGGTTAAAATTTTTGGTGGTTTCTTGTTCAGTCCATAGGCCTACATCATGTGGCAAACCGGTGAGCATGTGGCTCTATTAGTATAGGAGATACCTGAAAACATATCACACTTTTCATCATAGTGCTTTTACCAATGCATAAAATGCATGGAGAAGTCATTTCGAATGACTGGTCCTCAGTGTTGTGAGAACGATGACTGGTTAAAATTTTTGGTGGTTTCTTGTTCAGTCCATAGGCCTACATCATGTGGCAAACCGGTGAGCATGTGGCTCTATTAGTATAGGAGATACCTGAAAACATATCACACTTTTCATCATAGTGCTTTTACCAATGCATAAAATGCATGGAGAAGTCATTTCGAATGACTGGTCCTCAGTGTTGTGAGAACGATGACTGGTTAAAATTTTTGGTGGTTTCTTGTTCAGTCCATAGGCCTACATCATGTGGCAAACCGGTGAGCATGTGGCTCTATTAGTATAGGAGATACCTGAAAACATATCACACTTTTCATCATAGTGCTTTTACCAATGCATAAAATGCATGGAGAAGTCATTTCGAATGACTGGTCCTCAATGTTGTGACAACGATGACTGGTTAAAATTTTTGGTGGTTTCTTGTTCAGTCCATAGGCCTACATCATGTGGCAAACCGGTGAGCATGTGGCTCTATTAGTATAGGAGATACCTGAAAACATATCACACTTTTCATCAGTGCTTTTACCAATGCATAAAATGCATGGAGAAGTCATTTCGAATGACTGGTCCTCAGTGTTGTGAGAACGATGACTGGTTAAAATTTTTGGTGGTTTCTTGTTCAGTCCATAGGCCTACATCATGTGGCAAACCGGTGAGCATGTGGCTCTATTAGTATAGGAGATACCTGAAAACATATCACACTTTTCATCATAGTGCTTTTACCAATGCATAAAATGCATGGAGAAGTCATTTCGAATGACTGGTCCTCAGTGTTGTGAGAACGATGACTGGTTAAAATTTTTGGTGGTTTCTTGTTCAGTCCATAGGCCTACATCATGTGGCAAACCGGTGAGCATGTGGCTCTATTAGTATAGGAGATACCTGAAAACATATCACACTTTTCATCATAGTGCTTTTATCAATGCATAAAATGCATGGAGAAGTCATTTCGAATGACTGGTCCTCAGTGTTGTGAGAACGATGACTGGTTAAAATTTTTGGTGGTTTCTTGTTCAGTCCATAGGCCTACATCATGTGGCAAACCGGTGAGCATGTGGCTCTATTAGTATAGGAGATACCTGAAAACATATCACACTTTTCATCATAGTGCTTTTACCAATGCATAAAATGCATGGAGAAGTCATTTCGAATGACTGGTCCTCAGTGTTGTGAGAACGATGACTGGTTAAAATTTTTGGTGGTTTCTTGTTCAGTCCATAGGCCTACATCATGTGGCAAACCGGTGAGCATGTGGCTCTATTAGTATAGGAGATACCTGAAAACATATCACACTTTTCATCAGTGCTTTTACCAATGCATAAAATGCATGGAGAAGTCATTTCGAATGACTGGTCCTCAGTGTTGTGAGAACGATGACTAGTTAAAATTTTTGGTGGTTTCTTGTTCAGTCCATAGGCCTACATCATGTGGCAAACCGGTGAGCATGTGGCTCTATTAGTATAGGAGATACCTGAAAACATATCACACTTTTCATCATAGTGCTTTTACCAATGCATAAAATGCATGGAGAAGTCATTTCGAATGACTGGTCCTCAGTGTTGTGAGAACGATGACTGGTTAAAATTTTTGGTGGTTTCTTGTTCAGTCCATAGGCCTACATCATGTGGCAAACCGGTGAGCATGTGGCTCTATTAGTATAGGAGATACCTGAAAACATATCACACTTTTCATCATAGTGCTTTTACCAATGCATAAAATGCATGGAGAAGTCATTTCGAATGACTGGTCCTCAGTGTTGTGAGAACGATGACTGGTTAAAATTTTTGGTGGTTTCTTGTTCAGTCCATTAGCCTACATCATGTGGCAAACCGGTGAGCATGTGGCTCTATTAGTATAGGAGATACCTGAAAACATATCACACTTTTCATCATAGTGCTTTTACCAATGCATAAAATGCATGGAGAAGTCATTTCGAATGACTGGTCCTCAGTGTTGTGAGAACGATGACTGGTTAAAATTTTTGGTGGTTTCTTGTTCAGTCCATTAGCCTACATCATGTGGCAAACCGGTGAGCATGTGGCTCTATTAGTATAGGAGATACCTGAAAACATATCACACTTTTCATCATAGTGCTTTTACCAATGCATAAAATGCATGGAGAAGTCATTTCGAATGACTGGTCCTCAGTGTTGTGAGAACGATGACTGGTTAAAATTTTTGGTGGTTTCTTGTTCAGTCCATAGGCCTACATCATGTGGCAAACCGGTGAGCATGTGGCTCTATTAGTATAGGAGATACCTGAAAACATATCACACTTTTCATCATAGTGCTTTTACCAATGCATAAAATGCATGGAGAAGTCATTTCGAATGACTGGTCCTCAGTGTTGTGAGAATGATGACTGGTTAAAATTTTTGGTGGTTTCTTGTTCAGTCCATTAGCCTACATCATGTGGCAAACCGGTGAGCATGTGGCTCTATTAGTATAGGAGATACCTGAAAACATATCACACTTTTCATCATAGTGCTTTTACCAATGCATAAAATGCATGGAGAAGTCATTTCGAATGACTGGTCCTCAGTGTTGTGAGAACGATGACTGGTTAAAATTTTTGATGGTTTCTTGTTCAGTCCATAGGCCTACATCATGTGGCAAACCGGTGAGCATGTGGCTCTATTAGTATAGGAGATACCTGAAAACATATCACACTTTTCATCATAGTGCTCTTACCAATGCATAAAATGCATGGAAAAGTCATTTCGAATGACTGGTCCTCAGTGTTGTGAGAACGATGACTGGTTAAAATTTTTGGTGGTTTCTTGTTCAGTCCATAGGCCTACAACATGTGGCAAACCGGTGAGCATGTGGCTCTATTAGTATAGGAGATACCTGAAAACATATCACACTTTTCATCATAGTGCTTTTACCAATGCATAAAATGCATGGAGAAGTCATTTCGAATGACTGGTCCTCAGTGTTGTGAGAACGATGACTGGTCAAAATTTTTGATGGTTTCTTGTTCAGTCCATAGGCCTACATCATGTGGCAAACCGGTGAGCATGTGGCTCTATTAGTATAGGAGATACCTGAAAACATATCACACTTTTCATCATAGTGCTTTTACCAATGCATAAAATGCATGGAGAAGTCATTTCGAATGACTGGTCCTCAGTGTTGTGAGAACGATGACTGGTTAAAATTTTTGGTGGTTTCTTGTTCAGTCCATAGGCCTACAACATGTGGCAAACCGGTGAGCATGTGGCTCTATTAGTATAGGAGATACCTGAAAACATATCACACTTTTCATCATAGTGCTTTTACCAATGCATAAAATGCATGGAGAAGTCATTTCGAATGACTGGTCCTCAGTGTTGTGAGAACGATGACTGGTTAAAATTTTTGGTGGTTTCTTGTTCAGTCCATAGGCCTACATCATGTGGCAAACCGGTGAGCATGTGGCTCTATTAGTATAGGAGATACCTGAAAACATATCACACTTTTCATCATAGTGCTTTTACCAATGCATAAAATGCATGGAGAAGTCATTTCGAATGACTGGTCCTCAGTGTTGTGAGAACGATGACTGGTTAAAATTTTTGGTGGTTTCTTGTTCAGTCCATAGGCCTACATCATGTGGCAAACCGGTGAGCATGTGGCTCTATTAGTATAGGAGATACCTGAAAACATATCACACTTTTCATCAGTGCTTTTACCAATGCATAAAATGCATGGAGAAGTCATTTCGAATGACTGGTCCTCAGTGTTGTGAGAACGATGACTAGTTAAAATTTTTGGTGGTTTCTTGTTCAGTCCATAGGCCTACATCATGTGGCAAACCGGTGAGCATGTGGCTCTATTAGTATAGGAGATACCTGAAAACATATCACACTTTTCATCATAGTGCTTTTACCAATGCATAAAATGCATGGAGAAGTCATTTCGAATGACTGGTCCTCAGTGTTGTGAGAACGATGACTGGTTAAAATTTTTGGTGGTTTCTTGTTCAGTCCATAGGCCTACATCATGTGGCAAACCGGTGAGCATGTGGCTCTATTAGTATAGGAGATACCTGAAAACATATCACACTTTTCATCATAGTGCTTTTACCAATGCATAAAATGCATGGAGAAGTCATTTCGAATGACTGGTCCTCAGTGTTGTGAGAACGATGACTGGTTAAAATTTTTGGTGGTTTCTTGTTCAGTCCATTAGCCTACATCATGTGGCAAACCGGTGAGCATGTGGCTCTATTAGTATAGGAGATACCTGAAAACATATCACACTTTTCATCATAGTGCTTTTACCAATGCATAAAATGCATGGAGAAGTCATTTCGAATGACTGGTCCTCAGTGTTGTGAGAACGATGACTGGTTAAAATTTTTGGTGGTTTCTTGTTCAGTCCATTAGCCTACATCATGTGGCAAACCGGTGAGCATGTGGCTCTATTAGTATAGGAGATACCTGAAAACATATCACACTTTTCATCATAGTGCTTTTACCAATGCATAAAATGCATGGAGAAGTCATTTCGAATGACTGGTCCTCAGTGTTGTGAGAACGATGACTGGTTAAAATTTTTGGTGGTTTCTTGTTCAGTCCATAGGCCTACATCATGTGGCAAACCGGTGAGCATGTGGCTCTATTAGTATAGGAGATACCTGAAAACATATCACACTTTTCATCATAGTGCTTTTACCAATGCATAAAATGCATGGAGAAGTCATTTCGAATGACTGGTCCTCAGTGTTGTGAGAATGATGACTGGTTAAAATTTTTGGTGGTTTCTTGTTCAGTCCATTAGCCTACATCATGTGGCAAACCGGTGAGCATGTGGCTCTATTAGTATAGGAGATACCTGAAAACATATCACACTTTTCATCATAGTGCTTTTACCAATGCATAAAATGCATGGAGAAGTCATTTCGAATGACTGGTCCTCAGTGTTGTGAGAACGATGACTGGTTAAAATTTTTGATGGTTTCTTGTTCAGTCCATAGGCCTACATCATGTGGCAAACCGGTGAGCATGTGGCTCTATTACTATAGGAGATACCTGAAAACATATCACACTTTTCATCATAGTGCTTTTACCAATGCATAAAATGCATGGAAAAGTCATTTCGAATGACTGGTCCTCAGTGTTGTGAGAACGATGACTGGTTAAAATTTTTGGTGGTTTCTTGTTCAGTCCATAGGCCTACAACATGTGGCAAACCGGTGAGCATGTGGCTCTATTAGTATAGGAGATACCTGAAAACATATCACACTTTTCATCATAGTGCTTTTACCAATGCATAAAATGCATGGAGAAGTCATTTCGAATGACTGGTCCTCAGTGTTGTGAGAACGATGACTGGTCAAAATTTTTGATGGTTTCTTGTTCAGTCCATAGGCCTACATCATGTGGCAAACCGGTGAGCATGTGGCTCTATTAGTATAGGAGATACCTGAAAACATATCACACTTTTCATCATAGTGCTTTTACCAATGCATAAAATGCATGGAGAAGTCATTTCGAATGACTGGTCCTCAGTGTTGTGAGAACGATGACTGGTTAAAATTTTTGGTGGTTTCTTGTTCAGTCCATAGGCCTACAACATGTGGCAAACCGGTGAGCATGTGGCTCTATTAGTATAGGAGATACCTGAAAACATATCACACTTTTCATCATAGTGCTTTTACCAATGCATAAAATGCATGGAGAAGTCATTTCGAATGACTGGTCCTCAGTGTTGTGAGAACGATGACTGGTTAAAATTTTTGGTGGTTTCTTGTTCAGTCCATAGGCCTACATCATGTGGCAAACCGGTGAGCATGTGGCTCTATTAGTATAGGAGATGCCTGAAAACATATCACACTTTTCATCATAGTGCTTTTACCAATGCATAAAATGCATGGAGAAGTCATTTCGAATGACTGGTCCTCAGTGTTGTGAGAACGATGACTGGTTAAAATTTTTGGTGGTTTCTTGTTCAGTCCATAGGCCTACATCATGTGGCAAACCGGTGAGCATGTGGCTCTCTTAGTATAGGAGATAACTGAAAACATATCACACTTTTCATCATAGTGCTTTTACCAATGCATAAAATGCATGGAGAAGTCATTTCGAATGACTGGTCCTCAGTGTTGTGAGAACGATGACTGGTTAAAATTTTTGGTGGTTTCTTGTTCAGTCCATAGGCTGACATCATGTGGCAAACCGGTGAGCATGTGGCTCTATTAGTATAGGAGATACCTGAAAACATATCACACTTTTTATCATAGTGCTTTTACCAATGCATAAAATGCATGGAGAAGTCATTTCGAATGACTGGTCCTCAGTGTTGTGAGAACGATGACTGGTTAAAATTTTTGGTGGTTTCTTGTTCAGTCCATAGGCCTACATCATGTGGCAAGCCGGTGAGCATGTGGCTCTATTAGTATAGGAGATACCTGAAAACATATCACACTTTTCATCATAGTGCTTTTACCAATGCATAAAATGCATGGAGAAGTCATTTCGAATGACTGGTCCTCAGTGTTGTGAGAACGATGACTGGTTAAAATTTTTGGTGGTTTCTTGTTCAGTCCATAGGCCTACATCATGTGGCAAACCGGTGAGCATGTGGCTCTATTAGTATAGGAGATACCTGAAAATATATCACACTTTTCATCATAGTGCTTTTACCAATGCATAAAATGACTGGAGAAGTCATTTCGAATGACTGGTCCTCAGTGTTGTGAGAACGATGACTGGTTAAAATTGTTGGTGGTTTCTTGTTCAGTCCATAGGCCTACATCATGTGGCAAACCGGTGAGCATGTGGCTCTATTAGTATAGGAGATACCTGAAAACATATCACACTTTTCATCATAGTGCTTTTACCAATGCATAAAATGCATGGAGAAGTCATTTCGAATGACTGGTCCTCAGTGTTGTGAGAACGATGACTGGTTAAAATTTTTGGTGGTTTCTTGTTCAGTCCATAGGCCTACATCATGTGGCAAACCGGTGAGCATGTGGCTCTATTAGTATAGGAGATACCTGAAAACATATCACACTTTTCATCATAGTGCTTTTACCAATGCATAAAATGCATGGAGAAGTCATTTCGAATGACTGGTCCTCAGTGTTGTGAGAACGATGACTGGTTAAAATTTTTGATGGTTTCTTGTTCAGTCCATAGGCCTACATCATGTGGCAAACCGGTGAGCATGTGGCTCTATTAGTATAGGAGATACCTGAAAACATATCACACTTTTCATCATAGTGCTTTTACCAATGCATAAAATGCATGGAGAAGTCATTTCGAATGACTGGTCCTCAGTGTTGTGAGAACGATGACTGGTTAAAATTTTTGATGGTTTCTTGTTCAGTCCATAGGCCTACATCATGTGGCAAACCGGTGAGCATGTGGCTCTATTAGTATAGGAGATACCTGAAAACATATCACACTTTTCATCATAGTGCTTTTACCAATGCATAAAATGCATGGAGAAGTCATTTCGAATGACTGGTCCTCAGTGTTGTGAGAACGATGACTGGTTAAAATTTTTGGTGGTTTCTTGTTCAGTCCATAGGCCTACAACATGTGGCAAACCGGTGAGCATGTGGCTCTATTAGTATAGGAGATACCTGAAAACATATCACACTTTTCATCATAGTGCTTTTACCAATGCATAAAATGCATGGAGAAGTCATTTCGAATGACTGGTCCTCAGTGTTGTGAGAACGATGACTGGTTAAAATTTTTGGTGGTTTCTTGTTCAGTCCATAGGCCTACATCATGTGGCAAACCGGTGAGCATGTGGCTCTATTAGTATAGGAGATGCCTGAAAACATATCACACTTTTCATCATAGTGCTTTTACCAATGCATAAAATGCATGGAGAAGTCATTTCGAATGACTGGTCCTCAGTGTTGTGAGAACGATGACTGGTTAAAATTTTTGGTGGTTTCTTGTTCAGTCCATAGGCCTACATCATGTGGCAAACCGGTGAGCATGTGGCTCTCTTAGTATAGGAGATAACTGAAAACATATCACACTTTTCATCATAGTGCTTTTACCAATGCATAAAATGCATGGAGAAGTCATTTCGAATGACTGGTCCTCAGTGTTGTGAGAACGATGACTGGTTAAAATTTTTGGTGGTTTCTTGTTCAGTCCATAGGCTGACATCATGTGGCAAACCGGTGAGCATGTGGCTCTATTAGTATAGGAGATACCTGAAAACATATCACACTTTTTATCATAGTGCTTTTACCAATGCATAAAATGCATGGAGAAGTCATTTCGAATGACTGGTCCTCAGTGTTGTGAGAACGATGACTGGTTAAAATTTTTGGTGGTTTCTTGTTCAGTCCATAGGCCTACATCATGTGGCAAGCCGGTGAGCATGTGGCTCTATTAGTATAGGAGATACCTGAAAACATATCACACTTTTCATCATAGTGCTTTTACCAATGCATAAAATGCATGGAGAAGTCATTTCGAATGACTGGTCCTCAGTGTTGTGAGAACGATGACTGGTTAAAATTTTTGGTGGTTTCTTGTTCAGTCCATAGGCCTACATCATGTGGCAAACCGGTGAGCATGTGGCTCTATTAGTATAGGAGATACCTGAAAATATATCACACTTTTCATCATAGTGCTTTTACCAATGCATAAAATGACTGGAGAAGTCATTTCGAATGACTGGTCCTCAGTGTTGTGAGAACGATGACTGGTTAAAATTTTTGGTGGTTTCTTGTTCAGTCCATAGGCCTACATCATGTGGCAAACCGGTGAGCATGTGGCTCTATTAGTATAGGAGATACCTGAAAACATATCACACTTTTCATCATAGTGCTTTTACCAATGCATAAAATGCATGGAGAAGTCATTTCGAATGACTGGTCCTCAGTGTTGTGAGAACGATGACTGGTTAAAATTTTTGGTGGTTTCTTGTTCAGTCCATAGGCCTACATCATGTGGCAAACCGGTGAGCATGTGGCTCTATTAGTATAGGAGATACCTGAAAACATATCACACTTTTCATCATAGTGCTTTTACCAATGCATAAAATGCATGGAGAAGTCATTTCGAATGACTGGTCCTCAGTGTTGTGAGAACGATGACTGGTTAAAATTTTTGATGGTTTCTTGTTCAGTCCATAGGCCTACATCATGTGGCAAACCGGTGAGCATGTGGCTCTATTAGTATAGGAGATACCTGAAAACATATCACACTTTTCATCATAGTGCTTTTACCAATGCATAAAATGCATGGAGAAGTCATTTCGAATGACTGGTCCTCAGTGTTGTGAGAACGATGACTGGTTAAAATTTTTGATGGTTTCTTGTTCAGTCCATAGGCCTACATCATGTGGCAAACCGGTGAGCATGTGGCTCTATTAGTATAGGAGATACCTGAAAACATATCACACTTTTCATCATAGTGCTTTTACCAATGCATAAAATGCATGGAGAAGTCATTTCGAATGACTGGTCCTCAGTGTTGTGAGAACGATGACTGGTTAAAATTTTTGGTGGTTTCTTGTTCAGTCCATAGGCCTACAACATGTGGCAAACCGGTGAGCATGTGGCTCTATTAGTATAGGAGATACCTGAAAACATATCACACTTTTCATCATAGTGCTTTTACCAATGCATAAAATGCATGGAGAAGTCATTTCGAATGACTGGTCCTCAGTGTTGTGAGAACGATGACTGGTTAAAATTTTTGGTGGTTTCTTGTTCAGTCCATAGGCCTACATCATGTGGCAAACCGGTGAGCATGTGGCTCTATTAGTATAGGAGATGCCTGAAAACATATCACACTTTTCATCATAGTGCTTTTACCAATGCATAAAATGCATGGAGAAGTCATTTCGAATGACTGGTCCTCAGTGTTGTGAGAACGATGACTGGTTAAAATTTTTGGTGGTTTCTTGTTCAGTCCATAGGCCTACATCATGTGGCAAACCGGTGAGCATGTGGCTCTCTTAGTATAGGAGATAACTGAAAACATATCACACTTTTCATCATAGTGCTTTTACCAATGCATAAAATGCATGGAGAAGTCATTTCGAATGACTGGTCCTCAGGGTTGTGAGAACGATGACTGGTTAAAATTTTTGGTGGTTTCTTGTTCAGTCCATAGGCTGACATCATGTGGCAAACCGGTGAGCATGTGGCTCTATTAGTATAGGAGATACCTGAAAACATATCACACTTTTTATCATAGTGCTTTTACCAATGCATAAAATGCATGGAGAAGTCATTTCGAATGACTGGTCCTCAGTGTTGTGAGAACGATGACTGGTTAAAATTTTTGGTGGTTTCTTGTTCAGTCCATAGGCCTACATCATGTGGCAAGCCGGTGAGCATGTGGCTCTATTAGTATAGGAGATACCTGAAAACATATCACACTTTTCATCATAGTGCTTTTACCAATGCATAAAATGCATGGAGAAGTCATTTCGAATGACTGGTCCTCAGTGTTGTGAGAACGATGACTGGTTAAAATTTTTGGTGGTTTCTTGTTCAGTCCATAGGCCTACATCATGTGGCAAACCGGTGAGCATGTGGCTCTATTAGTATAGGAGATACCTGAAAATATATCACACTTTTCATCATAGTGCTTTTACCAATGCATAAAATGACTGGAGAAGTCATTTCGAATGACTGGTCCTCAGTGTTGTGAGAACGATGACTGGTTAAAATTTTTGGTGGTTTCTTGTTCAGTCCATAGGCCTACATCATGTGGCAAACCGGTGAGCATGTGGCTCTATTAGTATAGGAGATACCTGAAAACATATCACACTTTTCATCATAGTGCTTTTACCAATGCATAAAATGCATGGAGAAGTCATTTCGAATGACTGGTCCTCAGTGTTGTGAGAACGATGACTGGTTAAAATTTTTGGTGGTTTCTTGTTCAGTCCATAGGCCTACATCATGTGGCAAACCGGTGAGCATGTGGCTCTATTAGTATAGGAGATACCTGAAAACATATCACACTTTTCATCATAGTGCTTTTACCAATGCATAAAATGCATGGAGAAGTCATTTCGAATGACTGGTCCTCAGTGTTGTGAGAACGATGACTGGTTAAAATTTTTGGTGGTTTCTTGTTCAGTCCATAGGCCTACATCATGTGGCAAACCGGTGAGCATGTGGCTCTATTAGTATAGGAGATACCTGAAAACATATCACACTTTTCATCATAGTGCTTTTACCAATGCATAAAATGCATGGAGAAGTCATTTCGAATGACTGGTCCTCAGTGTTGTGAGAACGATGACTGGTTAAAATTTTTGGTGGTTTCTTGTTCAGTCCATACGCCTACATCATGTGGCAAACCGGTGAGCATGTGGCTCTATTAGTATAGGAGATACCTGAAAACATATCACACTTTTCATCATAGTGCTTTTACCAATGCATAAAATGCATGGAGAAGTCATTTCGAATGACTGGTCCTCAGTGTTGTGAGAACGATGACTGGTTAAAATTTTTGGTGGTTTCTTGTTCAGTCCATAGGCCTACATCATGTGGCAAACCGGTGAGCATGTGGCTCTATTAGTATAGGAGATACCTGAAAACATATCACACTTTTCATCATAGTGCTTTTACCAATGCATAAAATGCATGGAGAAGTCATTTCGAATGACTGGTCCTCAGTGTTGTGAGAACGATGACTGGTTAAAATTTTTGGTGGTTTCTTGTTCAGTCCATAGGCCTACATCATGTGGCAAACCGGTGAGCATGTGGCTCTATTAGTATAGGAGATACCTGAAAACATATCACACTTTTCATCATAGTGCTTTTACCAATGCATAAAATACATGGAGAAGTCATTTCGAATGACTGGTCCTCAGTGTTGTGAGAACGATGACTGGTTAAAATTTTTGGTGGTTTCTTGTTCAGTCCATACGCCTACATCATGTGGCAAACCGGTGAGCATGTGGCTCTATTAGTATAGGAGATACCTGAAAACATATCACACTTTTCATCATAGTGCTTTTACCAATGCATAAAATGCATGGAGAAGTCATTTCGAATGACTGGTCCTCAGTGTTGTGAGAACGATGACTGGTTAAAATTTTTGGTGGTTTCTTGTTCAGTCCATTAGCCTACATCATGTGGCAAACCGGTGAGCATGTGGCTCTATTAGTATAGGAGATACCTGAAAACATATCACACTTTTCATCATAGTGCTTTTACCAATGCATAAAATGCATGGAGAAGTCATTTCGAATGACTGGTCCTCAGTGTTGTGAGAACGATGGCTGGTTAAAATTTTTGGTGGTTTCTTGTTCAGTCCATAGGCCTACATCATGTGGCAAACCGGTGAGCATGTGGCTCTATTAGTATAGGAGATACCTGAAAACATATCACACTTTTCATCATAGTGCTTTTACCAATGCATAAAATGCATGGAGAAGTCATTTCGAATGACTGGTCCTCAGTGTTGTGAGAACGATGACTGGTTAAAATTTTTGGTGGTTTCTTGTTCAGTCCATAGGCCTACATCATGTGGCAAACCGGTGAGCATGTGGCTCTATTAGTATAGGAGATACCTGAAAACATATCACACTTTTCATCATAGTGCTTTTATCAATGCATAAAATGCATGGAGAAGTCATTTCGAATGACTGGTCCTCAGTGTTGTGAGAACGATGACTGGTTAAAATTTTTGGTGGTTTCTTGTTCAGTCCATAGGCCTACATCATGTGGCAAACCGGTGAGCATGTGGCTCTATTAGTATAAGAGATACCTGAAAATATATCACACTTTTCATCATAGTGCTTTTACCAATGCATAAAATGACTGGAGAAGTCATTTCGAATGACTGGTCCTCAGTGTTGTGAGAACGATGACTGGTTAAAATTTTTGGTGGTTTCTTGTTCAGTCCATAGGCCTACATCATGTGGCAAACCGGTGAGCATGTGGCTCTATTAGTATAGGAGATGCCTGAAAACATATCACACTTTTCATCATAGTGCTTTTACCAATGCATAAAATGCATGGAGAAGTCATTTCGAATGACTGGTCCTCAGTGTTGTGAGAACGATGACTGGTTAAAATTTTTGGTGGTTTCTTGTTCAGTCCATAGGCCTACATCATGTGGCAAACCGGTGAGCATGTGGCTCTATTAGTATAGGAGATACCTGAAAACATATCATACTTTTCATGATAGTGCTTTTACCAATGCATAAAATGCATGGAGAAGTCATTTCGAATGACTGGTCCTCAGTGTTGTGAGAACGATGACTGGTTAAAATTTTTGGTGGTTTCTTGTTCAGTCAATAGGCCTACATCATGTGGCAAACCGGTGAGCATGTGGCTCTATTAGTATAGGAGATACCTGAAAACATATCACACTTTTCATCAGTGCTTTTACCAATGCATAAAATGCATGGAGAAGTCATTTCGAATGACTGGTCCTCAGTGTTGTGAGAACGATGACTGGTTAAAATTTTTGGTGGTTTCTTCTTCAGTCCATTAGCCTACATCATGTGGCAAACCGGTGAGCATGTGGCTCTATTAGTATAGGAGATACCTGAAAACATATCACACTTTTCATCATAGTGCTTTTACCAATGCATAAAATGCATGGAGAAGTCATTTCGAATGACTGGTCCTCAGTGTTGTGAGAACGATGACTGGTTAAAATTTTTGGTGGTTTCTTGTTCAGTCCATTAGCCTACATCATGTGGCAAACCGGTGAGCATGTGGCTCTATTAGTATAGGAGATACCTGAAAACATATCACACTTTTCATCATAGTGCTTTTACCAATGCATAAAATGCATGGAGAAGTCATTTCGAATGACTGGTCCTCAGTGTTGTGAGAACGATGACTGGTTAAAATTTTTGGTGGTTTCTTGTTCAGTCCATTAGCCTACATCATGTGGCAAACCGGTGAGCATGTGGCTCTATTAGTATAGGAGATACCTGAAAACATATCACACTTTTCATCATAGTGCTTTTACCAATGCATAAAATGCATGGAGAAGTCATTTCGAATGACTGGTCCTCAGTGTTGTGAGAACGATGACTGGTTAAAATTTTTGGTGGTTTCTTGTTCAGTCCATAGGCCTACATCATGTGGCAAACCGGTGAGCATGTGGCTCTATTAGTATAGGAGATACCTGAAAACATATCACACTTTTCATCAGTGCTTTTACCAATGCATAAAATGCATGGAGAAGTCATTTCGAATGACTGGTCCTCAGTGTTGTGAGAACGATGACTGGTTAAAATTTTTGGTGGTTTCTTGTTCAGTCCATAGGCCTACATCATGTGGCAAACCGGTGAGCATGTGGCTCTATTAGTATAGGAGATACCTGAAAACATATCACACTTTTCATCATAGTGCTTTTACCAATGCATAAAATGCATGGAGAAGTCATTTCGAATGACTGGTCCTCAGTGTTGTGAGAACGATGACTGGTTAAAATTTTTGGTGGTTTCTTGTTCAGTCCATAGGCCTACATCATGTGGCAAACCGGTGAGCATGTGGCTCTATTAGTATAGGAGATACCTGAAAACATATCACACTTTTCATCATAGTGCTTTTACCAATGCATAAAATGCATGGAGAAGTCATTTCGAATGACTGGTCCTCAGTGTTGTGAGAACGATGACTGGTTAAAATTTTTGGTGGTTTCTTGTTCAGTCCATTAGCCTACATCATGTGGCAAACCGGTGAGCATGTGGCTCTATTAGTATAGGAGATACCTGAAAACATATCACACTTTTCATCATAGTGCTTTTACCAATGCATAAAATGCATGGAGAAGTCATTTCGAATGACTGGTCCTCAGTGTTGTGAGAACGATGACTGGTTAAAATTTTTGGTGGTTTGGTTTGGTATAGGCTGAACTGGATGGACAAATGTCTTTTTTCGGCCTTACTAACTATGTTACTATGTTACTATGTTACTATGTTGTTCAGTCCATTAGCCTACATCATGTGGCAAACCGGTGAGCATGTGGCTCTATTAGTATAGGAGATACCTGAAAACATATCACACTTTTCATCATAGTGCTTTTACCAATGCATAAAATGCATGGAGAAGTCATTTCGAATGACTGGTCCTCAGTGTTGTGAGAACGATGACTGGTTAAAATTTTTGGTGGTTTCTTGTTCAGTCCATAGGCCTACATCATGTGGCAAACCGGTGAGCATGTGGCTCTATTAGTATAGGAGATACCTGAAAACATATCACACTTTTCATCATAGTGCTTTTACCAATGCATAAAATGCATGGAGAAGTCATTTCGAATGACTGGTCCTCAGTGTTGTGAGAACGATGACTGGTTAAAATTTTTGGTGGTTTCTTGTTCAGTCCATTAGCCTACATCATGTGGCAAACCGGTGAGCATGTGGCTCTATTAGTATAGGAGATACCTGAAAACATATCACACTTTTCATCATAGTGCTTTTACCAATGCATAAAATGCATGGAGAAGTCATTTCGAATGACTGGTCCTCAGTGTTGTGAGAACGATGACTGGTTAAAATTTTTGATGGTTTCTTGTTCAGTCCATAGGCCTACATCATGTGGCAAACCGGTGAGCATGTGGCTCTATTAGTATAGGAGATACCTGAAAACATATCACACTTTTCATCATAGTGCTTTTACCAATGCATAAAATGCATGGAGAAGTCATTTCGAATGACTGGTCCTCAGTGTTGTGAAAACGATGACTGGTTAAAATTTTTGGTGGTTTCTTGTTCAGTCCATAGGCCTACAACATGTGGCAAACCGGTGAGCATGTGGCTCTATTAGTATAGGAGATACCTGAAAACATATCACACTTTTCATCATAGTGCTTTTACCAATGCATAAAATGCATGGAGAAGTCATTTCGAATGACTGGTCCTCAGTGTTGTGAGAACGATGACTGGTTAAAATTTTTGATGGTTTCTTGTTCAGTCCATAGGCCTACATCATGTGGCAAACCGGTGAGCATGTGGCTCTATTAGTATAGGAGATACCTGAAAACATATCACACTTTTCATCATAGTGCTTTTACCAATGCATAAAATGCATGGAGAAGTCATTTCGAATGACTGGTCCTCAGTGTTGTGAGAACGATGACTGGTTAAAATTTTTGGTGGTTTCTTGTTCAGTCCATAGGCCTACAACATGTGGCAAACCGGTGAGCATGTGGCTCTATTAGTATAGGAGATACCTGAAAACATATCACACTTTTCATCATAGTGCTTTTACCAATGCATAAAATGCATGGAGAAGTCATTTCGAATGACTGGTCCTCAGTGTTGTGAGAACGATGACTGGTTAAAATTTTTGGTGGTTTCTTGTTCAGTCCATAGGCCTACATCATGTGGCAAACCGGTGAGCATGTGGCTCTATTAGTATAGGAGATGCCTGAAAACATATCACACTTTTCATCATAGTGCTTTTACCAATGCATAAAATGCATGGAGAAGTCATTTCGAATGACTGGTCCTCAGTGTTGTGAGAACGATGACTGGTTAAAATTTTTGGTGGTTTCTTGTTCAGTCCATAGGCCTACATCATGTGGCAAACCGGTGAGCATGTGGCTCTCTTAGTATAGGAGATACCTGAAAACATATCACACTTTTCATCATAGTGCTTTTACCAATGCATAAAATGCATGGAGAAGTCATTTCGAATGACTGGTCCTCAGTGTTGTGAGAACGATGACTGGTTAAAATTTTTGGTGGTTTCTTGTTCAGTCCATAGGCCGACATCATGTGGCAAACCGGTGAGCATGTGGCTCTATTAGTATAGGAGATACCTGAAAACATATCACACTTTTTATCATAGTGCTTTTACCAATGCATAAAATGCATGGAGAAGTCATTTCGAATGACTGGTCCTCAGTGTTGTGAGAACGATGACTGGTTAAAATTTTTGGTGGTTTCTTGTTCAGTCCATTGGCCTACATCATGTGGCAAGCCGGTGAGCATGTGGCTCTATTAGTATAGGAGATACCTGAAAACATATCACACTTTTCATCATAGTGCTTTTACCAATGCATAAAATGCATGGAGAAGTCATTTCGAATGACTGGTCCTCAGTGTTGTGAGAACGATGACTGGTTAAAATTTTTGGTGGTTTCTTGTTCAGTCCATAGGCCTACATCATGTGGCAAACCGGTGAGCATGTGGCTCTATTAGTATAGGAGATACCTGAAAATATATCACACTTTTCATCATAGTGCTTTTACCAATGCATAAAATGACTGGAGAAGTCAATTCGAATGACTGGTCCTCAGTGTTGTGAGAACGATGACTGGTTAAAATTTTTGGTGGTTTCTTGTTCAGTCCATAGGCCTACATCATGTGGCAAACCGGTGAGCATGTGGCTCTATTAGTATAGGAGATACCTGAAAACATATCACACTTTTCATCATAGTGCTTTTACCAATGCATAAAATGCATGGAGAAGTCATTTCGAATGACTGGTCCTCAGTGTTGTGAGAACGATGACTGGTTAAAATTTTTGGTGGTTTCTTGTTCAGTCCATAGGCCTACATCATGTGGCAAACCGGTGAGCATGTGGCTCTATTAGTATAGGAGATACCTGAAAACATATCACACTTTTCATCATAGTGCTTTTACCAATGCATAAAATGCATGGAGAAGTCATTTCGAATGACTGGTCCTCAGTGTTGTGAGAACGATGACTGGTTAAAATTTTTGGTGGTTTCTTGTTCAGTCCATAGGCCTACATCATGTGGCAAACCGGTGAGCATGTGGCTCTATTAGTATAGGAGATACCTGAAAACATATCACACTTTTCATCATAGTGCTTTTACCAATGCATAAAATGCATGGAGAAGTCATTTCGAATGACTGGTCCTCAGTGTTGTGAGAACGATGACTGGTTAAAATTTTTGGTGGTTTCTTGTTCAGTCCACAGGCCTACATCATGTGCCAAACCGGTGAGCATGTGGCTCTATTAGTATAGGAGATACCTGAAAACATATCACACTTTTCATCATAGTGCTTTTACCAATGCATAAAATGCATGGAGAAGTCATTTTGAATGACTGGTCCTCAGTGTTGTGAGAACGATGACTGGTTAAAATTTTTGGTGGTTTCTTGTTCAGTCCATAGGCCTACATCATGTGGCAAACCAGTGAGCATGTGGCTCTATTAGTATAGGAGATACCTGAAAACATATCACACTTTTCATCATAGTGCTTTTACCAATGCATAAAATGCATGGAGAAGTCATTTCGAATGACTGGTCCTCAGTGTTGTGAGAACGATGACTGGTTAAAATTTTTGGTGGTTTCTTGTTCAGTCCATAGGCCTACATCATGTGGCAAACTGTTGAGCATGTGGCTCTATTAGTATAGGAGATACCTGAAAACATATCACACTTTTCATCATAGTGCTTTTACCAATGCATAAAATGCCTGGAGAAGTCATTTCGAATGACTGGTCCTCAGTGTTGTGAGAACGATGACTGGTTAAAATTTTTGGTGGTTTCTTGTTCAGTCCATAGGCCTACATCATGTGGCAAACCGGTGAGCATGTGGCTCTATTAGTATAGGAGATACCTGAAAACATATCACACTTTTCATCATAGTGCTTTTACCAATGCATAAAATGCATGGAGAAGTCATTTCGAATGACTGGTCCTCAGTGTTGTGAGAACAATTACTGGTTAAAATTTTTGGTGGTTTCTTGTTCAGTCCATAGGCCTACATCATGTGGCAAACCGGTGAGCATGTGGCTCTATTAGTATAGGAGATACCTGAAAACATATCACACTTTTCATCATAGTGCTTTTACCAATGCATAAAATGCATGGAGAAGTCATTTCGAATGACTGGTCCTCAGTGTTGTGAGAACGATGACTGGTTAAAATTTTTGGTGGTTTCTTGTTCAGTCCATAGGCCTACATCATGTGGCAAACCGGTGAGCATGTGGCTCTATTAGTATAGGAGATACCTGAAAACATATCACACTTTTCATCATAGTGCTTTTACCAATGCATAAAATGCATGGAGAAGTCATTTCGAATGACTGGTCCTCAGTGTTGTGAGAACGATGACTGGTTAAAATTTTTGGTGGTTTCTTGTTCAGTCCATAGGCCTACATCATGTGGCAAACCGGTGAGCATGTGGCTCTATTAGTATAGGAGATACCTGAAAACATATCACACTTTTCATCATAGTGCTTTTACCAATGCATAAAATGCATGGAGAAGTCATTTCGAATGACTGGTCCTCAGTGTTGTGAGAACGATGACTGGTTAAAATTTTTGGTGGTTTCTTGTTCAGTCCATAGGCCTACATCATGTGGCAAACCGGTGAGCATGTGGCTCTATTAGTATAGGAGATACCTGAAAACATATCACACTTTTCATCAGTGCTTTTACCAATGCATAAAATGCATGGAGAAGTCATTTCGAATGACTGGTCCTCAGTGTTGTGAGAACGATGACTGGTTAAAATTTTTGGTGGTTTCTTGTTCAGTCCATAGGACTACATCATGTGGCAAACCGGTGAGCATGTGGCTCTATTAGTATAGGAGATACCTGAAAACATCACACTTTTCATCATAGTGCTTTTACCAATGCATAAAATGCATGGAGAAGTCATTTCGAATGACTGGTCCTCAGTGTTGTGAGAACGATGACTGGTTAAAATTTTTGGTGGTTTCTTGTTCAGTCCATAGGCCTACATCATGTGGCAAACCGGTGAGCATGTGGCTCTATTAGTATAGGAGATACCTGAAAACATATCACACTTTTCATCATAGTGCTTTTACCAATGCATAAAATGCATGGAGAAGTCATTTCGAATGACTGGTCCTCAGTGTTGTGAGAACGATGACTGGTTAGAATTTTTGGTGGTTTCTTGTTCAGTCCATAGGCCTACATCATGTGGCAAACCGGTGAGCATGTGGCTCTATTAGTATAGGAGATACCTGAAAACATATCACACTTTTCATCATAGTGCTTTTACCAATGCATAAAATGCATGGAGAAGTCATTTCGAATGACTGGTCCTCAGTGTTGTGAGAACGATGACTGGTTAAAATTTTTGGTGGTTTCTTGTTCAGTCCATAGGCCTACATCATGTGGCAAACCGGTGAGCATGTGGCTCTATTAGTATAGGAGATACCTGAAAACATATCACACTTTTCATCATAGTGCTTTTACCAATGCATAAAATGCATGGAGAAGTCATTTCGAATGACTGGTCCTCAGTGTTGTGAGAACGATGACTGGTTAAAATTTTTGGTGGTTTCTTGTTCAGTCCATAGGCCTACATCATGTGGCAAACCGGTGAGCATGTGGCTCTATTAGTATAGGAGATACCTGAAAACATATCACACTTTTCATCATAGTGCTTTTACCAATGCATAAAATGCATGGAGAAGTCATTTCGAATGACTGGTCCTCAGTGTTGTGAGAACGATGACTGGTTAAAATTTTTGGTGGTTTCTTGTTCAGTCCATAGGCCTACATCATGTGGCAAACCGGTGAGCATGTGGCTCTATTAGTATAGGAGATACCCGAAAACATATCACACTTTTCATCATAGTGCTTTTACCAATGCATAAAATGCATGGAGAAGTCATTTCGAATGACTGGTCCTCAGTGTTGTGAGAACGATGACTGGTTAAAATTTTTGGTGGTTTCTTGTTCAGTCCATAGGCCTACATCATGTGGCAAACCGGTGAGCATGTGGCTCTATTAGTATAGGAGATACCTGAAAACATATCACACTTTTCATCATAGTGCTTTTACCAATGCATAAAATGCATGGAGAAGTCATTTCGAATGACTGGTCCTCAGTGTTGTGAGAACGATGACTGGTTAAAATTTTTGGTGGTTTCTTGTTCAGTCCATAGGCCTACATCATGTGGCAAACCGGTGAGCATGTGGCTCTATTAGTATAGGAGATACCTGAAAACATATCACACTTTTCATCATAGTGCTTTTACCAATGCATAAAATGCATGGAGAAGTCATTTCGAATGACTGGTCCTCAGTGTTGTGAGAACGATGATTGGTAAAATTTTTGGTGGTTTCTTGTTCAGTCCATAGGCCTACATTATGTGGCAAACCGGTGAGCATGTGGCTCTATTAGTATAGGAGATACCTGAAAACATATCACACTTTTCATCATAGTGCTTTTACCAATGCATAAAATGCATGGAGAAGTCATTTCGAATGACTGTTCCTCAGTGTTGTGAGAACGATGACTGGTTAAAATTTTTGGTGGTTTCTTGTTCAGTCCATAGGCCTACATCATGTGGCAAACCGGTGAGCATGTGGCTCTATTAGTATAGGAGATACCTGAAAACATATCACACTTTTCATCGTAGTGCTTTTACCAATGCATAAAATGCATGGAGAAGTCATTTCGAATGACTGGTCCTCAGTGTTGTGAGAACGATGACTGGTTAAAATTTTTGGTGGTTTCTTGTTCAGTCCATAGGCCTACATCATGTGGCAAACCGGTGAGCATGTGGCTCTATTTAGTATAGGAGATACCTGAAAACATATCACACTTTTCATCATAGTGCTTTTACCAATGCATAAAATGCATGGAGAAGTCATTTCGAATGACTGGTCCTCAGTGTTGTGAGAACGATGACTGGTTAAAATTTTTGGTGGTTTCTTGTTCAGTCCATAGGCCTACATCATGTGGCAAACTGGTGAGCATGTGGCTCTATTAGTATAGGAGATACCTGAAAACATATCACACTTTTCATCATAGTGCTTTTACCAATGCATAAAATGCATGGAGAAGTCATTTCGAATGACTGGTCCTCAGTGTTGTGAGAACGATGACTGGTTAAAATTTTTGGTGGTTTCTTGTTCAGTCCATAGGCCTACATCATGTGGCAAACCGGTGAGCATGTGGCTCTATTAGTATAGGAGATACCTGAAAACATATCACACTTTTCATCATAGTGCTTTTACCAATGCATAAAATGCATGGAGAAGTCATTTCGAATGACTGGTCCTCAGTGTTGTGAGAACGATGACTGGTTAAAATTTTTGGTGGTTTCTTGTTCAGTCCATAGGCCTACATCATGTGGCAAACCGGTGAGCATGTGGCTCTATTAGTATAGGAGATACCTGAAAACATATCACACTTTTCATCATAGTGCTTTTAACAATGCATAAAATGCATGGAGAAGTCATTTCGAATGACTGGTCCTCAGTGTTGTGAGAACGATGACTGGTTAGAATTTTTGGTGGTTTCTTGTTCAGTCCATAGGCCTACATCATGTGGCAAACCGGTGAGCATGTGGCTCTATTAGTATAGGAGATACCTGAAAACATATCACACTTTTCATCATAGTGCTTTTACCAATGCATAAAATGCATGGAGAAGTCATTTCGAATGACTGGTCCTCAGTGTTGTGAGAACGATGACTGGTTAAAATTTTTGGTGGTTTCTTGTTCAGTCCATAGGCCTACATCATGTGGCAAACCGGTGAGCATGTGGCTCTATTAGTATAGGAGATACCTGAAAACATATCACACTTTTCATCATAGTGCTTTTACCAATGCATAAAATGCATGGAGAAGTCATTTCGAATGACTGGTCCTCAGTGTTGTGAGAACGATGACTGGTTAAAATTTTTGGTGGTTTCTTGTTCAGTCCATAGGCCTACATCATGTGGCAAACCGGTGAGCATGTGGCTCTATTAGTATAGGAGATACCTGAAAACATATCACACTTTTCATCATAGTGCTTTTACCAATGCATAAAATGCATGGAGAAGTCATTTCGAATGACTGGTCCTCAGTGTTGTGAGAACGATGACTGGTTAAAATTTTTGGTGGTTTCTTGTTCAGTCCATAGGCCTACATCATGTGGCAAACCGGTGAGCATGTGGCTCTATTAGTATAGGAGATACCTGAAAACATATCACACTTTTCATCATAGTGCTTTTACCAATGCATAAAATGCATGGAGAAGTCATTTCGAATGACTGGTCCTCAGTGTTGTGAGAACGATGACTGGTTAAAATTTTTGGTGGTTTCTTGTTCAGTCCATAGGCCTACATCATGTGGCAAACCGGTGAGCATGTGGCTCTATTAGTATAGGAGATACCTGAAAACATATCACACTTTTCATCATAGTGCTTTTACCAATGCATAAAATGCATGGAGAAGTCATTTTGAATGACTGGTCCTCAGTGTTGTGAGAACGATGACTGGTTAAAATTTTTGGTGGTTTCTTGTTCAGTCCATAGGCCTACATCATGTGGCAAACCGGTGAGCATGTGGCTCTATTAGTATAGGAGATACCTGAAAACATATCACACTTTTCATCATAGTGCTTTTACCAATGCATAAAATGCATGGAGAAGTCATTTCGAATGACTGGTCCTCAGTGTTGTGAGAACGATGACTGGTTAAAATTTTTGGTGGTTTCTTGTTCAGTCCATAGGCCTACATCATGTGGCAAACCGGTGAGCATGTGGCTCTCTTAGAATAGGAGATACCTGAAAACATATCACACTTTTCATCATAGTGCTTTTACCAATGCATAAAATGCATGGAGAAGTCATTTCGAATGACTGGTCCTCAGTGTTGTGAGAACGATGACTGGTTAAAATTTTTGGTGGTTTCTTGTTCAGTCCATAGGCCTACATCATGTGGCAAACCGGTGAGCATGTGGCTCTATTAGTATAGGAGATACCTGAAAACATATCACACTTTTCATCATAGTGCTTTTACCAATGCATAAAATGCATGGAGAAGTCATTTCGAATGACTGGTCCTCAGTGTTGTGAGAACGATGACTGGTTAAAATTTTTGGTGGTTTCTTGTTCAGTCCATAGGCCTACATCATGTGGCAAACCGGTGAGCATGTGGCTCTATTAGTATAGGAGATACCTGAAAACATATCACACTTTTCATCATAGTGCTTTTACCAATGCATAAAATGCATGGAGAAGTCATTTCGAATGACTGGTCCTCAGTGTTGTGAGAACGATGACTGGTTAAAATTTTTGGTGGTTTCTTGTTCAGTACATAGGCCTACATCATGTGGCAAACCGGTGAGCATGTGGCTCTATTAGTATAGGAGATACCTGAAAACATATCACACTTTTCATCATAGTGCTTTTACCAATGCATAAAATGCATGGAGAAGTCATTTCGAATGACTGGTCCTCAGTGTTGTGAGAACGATGACTGGTTAAAATTTTTGGTGGTTTCTTGTTCAGTCCATAGGCCTACATCATGTGGCAAACCGGTGAGCATGTGGCTCTATTAGTATAGGAGATACCTGAAAACATATCACACTTTTCATCATAGTGCTTTTACCAATGCATAAAATGCATGGAGAAGTCATTTCGAATGACTGGTCCTCAGTGTTGTGAGAACGATGACTGGTTAAAATTTTTGGTGGTTTCTTGTTCAGTCCATAGGCCTACATCATGTGGCAAAGCGGTGAGCATGTGGCTCTCTTAGTATAGGAGATACCTGAAAACATATCACACTTTTCATCATAGTGCTTTTACCAATGCATAAAATGCATGGAGAAGTCATTTCGAATGACTGGTCCTCAGTGTTGTGAGAACGATGACTGGTTAAAATTTTTGGTGGTTTCTTGTTCAGTCCATAGGCCTACATCATGTGGCAAACCGGTGAGCATGTGGCTCTATTAGTATAGGAGATACCTGAAAACATATCACACTTTTCATCATAGTGCTTTTACCAATGCATAAAATGCATGGAGAAGTCATTTCGAATGACTGGTCCTCAGTGTTGTGAGAACGATGACTGGTTAAAATTTTTGGTGGTTTCTTGTTCAGTCCATAGGCCTACATCATGTGGCAAACCGGTGAGCATGTGGCTCTATTAGTATAGGAGATACCTGAAAACATATCACACTTTTCATCATAGTGCTTTTACCAATGCATAAAATGCATGGAGAAGTCATTTCGAATGACTGGTCCTCAGTGTTGTGAGAACGATGACTGGTTAAAATTTTTGGTGGTTTCTTGTTCAGTCCATAGGCCTACATCATGTGGCAAACCGGTGAGCATGTGGCTCTATTAGTATAGGAGATACCTGAAAACATATCACACTTTTCATCATAGTGCTTTTACCAATGCATAAAATGCATGGAGAAGTCATTTCGAATGACTGGTCCTCAGTGTTGTGAGAACGATGACTGGTTAAAATTTTTGGTGGTTTCTTGTTCAGTCCATAGGCCTACATCATGTGGCAAACCGGTGAGCATGTGGCTCTATTAGTATAGGAGATACCTGAAAACATATCACACTTTTCATCATAGTGCTTTTACCAATGCATAAAATGCATGGAGAAGTCATTTCGAATGACTGGTCCTCAGTGTTGTGAGAACGATGACTGGTTAAAATTTTTGGTGGTTTCTTGTTCAGTCCATAGGCCTACATCATGTGGCAAACCGGTGAGCATGTGGCTCTATTAGTATAGGAGATACCTGAAAACATATCACACTTTTCATGTGTTTCATGTAGGCCTATGGACTGAACAAGAAACCACCAAAAATTTTAACCAGTCATCGTTCTCACAACACTGAGGACCAGTCATTCGAAATGACTTCTCCATGCATTTTATGCATTGGTAAAAGCACTATGATGAAAAGTGTGATGTTTTCAGGTATCTCCTATACTAATAGAGCCACATGCTCACCGGTTTGCCACATGATGTAGGCCTATGGACTGAACAAGAAACCACCAAAAATTTTAACCAGTCATCGTTCTCACAACACTGAGGACCAGTCATTCGAAATGACTTCTCCATGCATTTTATGCATTGGTAAAAGCACTATGATGAAAAGTGTGATATGTTTTCAGGTATCACCTATACTAATAGAGCCACATGCTCACCGGTTTGCCACATGATGTAGGCCTATGGACTGAACAAGAAACCACCAAAAATTTTAACCAGTCATCGTCCTCACAACACTGAGGACCAGTCATTCGAAATGACTTCTCCATGCATTTTATGCATTGGTAAAAGCACTATGATGAAAAGTGTGATATGTTTTCAGGTATCTCCTATACTAATAGAGCCACATGCTCACCGGTTTGCCACATGATGTAGGCCTATGGACTGAACAAGAAACCACCAAAAATTTTAACCAATCATCGTTCTCACAACACTGAGGACCAGTCATTCGAAATGACTTCTCCATGCATTTTATGCATTGGTAAAAGCACTATGATGAAAAGTGTGATATGTTTTCAGGTATCTCCTATACTAATAGAGCCACATGCTCACCGGTTTGCCACATGATGTAGGCCTATGGACTGAACAAGAAACCACCAAAAATTTTAACCAGTCATCGTTCTCACAACACTGAGGACCAGTCATTCGAAATGACTTCTCCATGCATTTTATGCATTGGTAAAAGCACTATGATGAAAAGTGTGATATGTTTTCAGGTATCTCCTATACTAATAGAGCCACATGCTCACCGGTTTGCCACATGATGTAGGCCTATGGACTGAACAAGAAACCACCAAAAATTTTAACCAGTCATCGTTCTCACAACACTGAGGACCAGTCATTCGAAATGACTTCTCCATGCATTTTATGCATTGGTAAAAGCACTATGATGAAAAGTGTGATATGTTTTCAGGTATCTCCTATACTAATAGAGCCACATGCTCACCGGTTTGCCACATGATGTAGGCCTATGGACTGAACAAGAAACCACCAAAAATTTTAACCAGTCATCGTTCTCACAACACTGAGGACCAGTCATTCGAAATGACTTCTCCATGCATTTTATGCATTGGTAAAAGCACTATGATGAAAAGTGTGATATGTTTTCAGGTATCTCCTATACTAATAGAGCCACATGCTCACCGGTTTGCCACATGATATAGGCCTATGGACTGAACAAGAAACCACCAAAAATGTTAACCAGTCATCGTTCTCACAACACTGAGGACCAGTCATTCGAAATGACTTCTCCATGCATTTTATGCATTGGTAAAAGCACTATGATGAAAAGTGTGATATGTTTTCAGGTATCTCCTATACTAATAGAGCCACATGCTCACCGGTTTGCCACATGATGTAGGCCTATGGACTGAACAAGAAACCACCAAAAATTTTAACCAGTCATCGTTCTCACAACACTGAGGACCAGTCATTCGAAATGACTTCTCCATGCATTTTATGCATTGGTAAAAGCACTATGATGAAAAGTGTGATATGTTTTCAGGTATCTCCTATACTAATAGAGCCACATGCTCACCGGTTTGCCACATGATGTAGGCCTATGGACTGAACAAGAAACCACCAAAAATTTTAACCAGTCATCGTTCTCACAACACTGAGGACCAGTCATTCGAAATGACTTCTCCATGCATTTTATGCATTGGTAAAAGCACTATGATGAAAAGTGTGATATGTTTTCAGGTATCTCCTATACTAATAGAGCCACATGCTCACCGGTTTGCCACATGATGTAGGCCTATGGACTGAACAAGAAACCACCAAAAATTTTAACCAGTCATCGTTCTCACAACACTGAGGACCAGTCATTCGAAATGACTTCTCCATGCATTTTATGCATTGGTAAAAGCACTATGATGAAAAGTGTGATATGTTTTCAGGTATCTCCTATACTAATAGAGCCACATGCTCACCGGTTTGCCACATGATGTAGGCCTATGGACTGAACAAGAAACCACCAAAAATTTTAACCAGTCATCGTTCTCACAACACTGAGGACCAGTCATTCGAAATGACTTCTCCATGCATTTTATGCATTGGTAAAAGCACTATGATGAAAAGTGTGATATGTTTTCAGGTATCTCCTATACTAATAGAGCCACATGCTCACCGGTTTGCCACATGATGTAGGCCTATGGACTGAACAAGAAACCACCAAAAATTTTAACCAGTCATCGTTCTCACAACACTGAGGACCAGTCATTCGAAATGACTTCTCCATGCATTTTATGCATTGGTAAAAGCACTATGATGAAAAGTGTGATATGTTTTCAGGTATCTCCTATACTAATAGAGCCACATGCTCACCGGTTTGCCACATGATGTAGGCCTATGGACTGAACAAGAAACCACCAAAAATTTTAACCAGTCATCGTTCTCACAACACTGAGGACCAGTCATTCGAAATGACTTCTCCATGCATTTTATGCATTGGTAAAAGCACTATGATGAAAAGTGTGATATGTTTTCAGGTATCTCCTATACTAATAGAGCCACATGCTCACCGGTTTGCCACATGATGTAGGCCTATGGACTGAACAAGAAACCACCAAAAATTTTAACCAGTCATCGTTCTCACAACACTGAGGACCAGTCATTCGAAATGACTTCTCCATGCATTTTATGCATTGGTAAAAGCACTATGATGAAAAGTGTGATATGTTTTCAGGTATCTCCTATACTAATAGAGCCACATGCTCACCGGTTTGCCACATGATGTAGGCCTATGGACTGAACAAGAAACCACCAAAAATTTTAACCAGTCATCGTTCTCACAACACTGAGGACCAGTCATTCGAAATGACTTCTCCATGCATTTTATGCATTGGTAAAAGCACTATGATGAAAAGTGTGATATGTTTTCAGGTATCTCCTATACTAATAGAGCCACATGCTCACCGGTTTGCCACATGATGTAGGCCTATGGACTGAACAAGAAACCACCAAAAATTTTAACCAGTCATCGTTCTCACAGCACTGAGGACCAGTCATTCGAAATGACTTCTCCATGCATTTTATGCATTGGTAAAAGCACTATGATGAAAAGTGTGATATGTTTTCAGGTATCTCCTATACTAATAGAGCCACATGCTCACCGGTTTGCCACATGATGTAGGCCTATGGACTGAACAAGAAACCACCAAAAATTTTAACCAGTCATCGTTCTCACAACACTGAGGACCAGTCATTCGAAATGACTTCTCCATGCATTTTATGCATTGGTAAAAGCACTATGATGAAAAGTGTGATATGTTTTCAGGTATCTCCTATACTAATAGAGCCACATGCTCACTGGTTTGCCACATGATGTAGGCCTATGGACTGAACAAGAAACCACCAAAAATTTTAACCAGTCATCGTTCTCACAACACTGAGGACCAGTCATTCGAAATGACTTCTCCATGCATTTTATGCATTGGTAAAAGCACTATGATGAAAAGTGTGATATGTTTTCAGGTATCTCCTATACTAATAGAGCCACATGCTCACCGGTTTGCCACATGATGTAGGCCTATGGACTGAACAAGAAACCACCAAAAATTTTAACCAGTCATCGTTCTCACAACACTGAGGACCAGTCATTCGAAATGACTTCTCCATGCATTTTATGCATTGGTAAAAGCACCATGATGAAAAGTATGATATGTTTTTAGGTATCTCCTATACTAATAGAGCCACATGCTCACCGGTTTGCCACATGATGTAGGCCTATGGACTGAACAAGAAACCACCAAAAATTTTAACCAGTCATCGTTCTCACAACTCTGAGGACCAGTCATTCGAAATGACTTCTCCATGCATTTTATGCATTGGTAAAAGCACTATGATGAAAAGTGTGATATGTTTTCAGGTATCTCCTATACTAATAGAGCCACATGCTCACCGGTTTGCCACATGATGTAGGCCTATGGACTGAACAAGAAACCACCAAAAATTTTAACCAGTCATCGTTCTCACAGCACTGAGGACCAGTCATTCGAAATGACTTCTCCATGCATTTTATGCATTGGTAAAAGCACTATGATGAAAAGTGTGATATGTTTTCAGGTATCTCCTATACTAATAGAGCCACATGCTCACCGGTTTGCCACATGATGTAGGCCTATGGACTGAACAAGAAACCACCAAAAATTTTAACCAGTCATCGTTCTCACAACACTGAGGACCAGTCATTCGAAATGACTTCTCCATGCATTTTATGCATTGGTAAAAGCACTATGATGAAAAGTGTGATATGTTTTCAGGTATCTCCTATACTAATAGAGCCACATGCTCACCGGTTTGCCACATGATGTAGGCCTATGGACTGAACAAGAAACCACCAAAAATTTTAACCAGTCATCGTTCTCACAGCACTGAGGACCAGTCATTCGAAATGACTTCTCCATGCATTTTATGCATTGGTAAAAGCACTATGATGAAAAGTGTGATATGTTTTCAGGTATCTCCTATACTAATAGAGCCACATGCTCACCGGTTTGCCACATGATGTAGGCCTATGGACTGAACAAGAAACCACCAAAAATTTTAACCAGTCATCGTTCTCACAACACTGAGGACCAGTCATTCGAAATGACTTCTCCATGCATTTTATGCATTGGTAAAAGCACTATGATGAAAAGTGTGATGTTTTCAGGTATCTCCTATACTAATAGAGCCACATGCTCACTGGTTTGCCACATGATGTAGGCCTATGGACTGAACAAGAAACCACCAAAAATTTTAACCAGTCATCGTTCTCACAACACTGAGGACCAGTCATTCGAAATGACTTCTCCATGCATTTTATGCATTGGTAAAAGCACTATGATGAAAAGTGTGATATGTTTTCAGGTATCTCATATACTAATAGAGCCACATGCTCACCGGTTTGCCACATGATGTAGGCCTATGGACTGAACAAGAAACCACCAAAAATTTTAACCAGTCATCGTTCTCACAACACTGAGGACCAGTCATTCGAAATGACTTCTCCATGCATTTTATGCATTGGTAAAAGCACCATGATGAAAAGTATGATGTGTTTTTAGGTATCTCCTATACTAATAGAGCCACATGCTCACCGGTTTGCCACATGATGTAGGCCTATGGACTGAACAAGAAACCACCAAAAATTTTAACCAGTCATCGTTCTCACAACTCTGAGGACCAGTCATTCGAAATGACTTCTCCATGCATTTTATGCATTGGTAAAAACACTATGATGAAAAGTGTGATATGTTTTCAGGTATCTCCTATACTAATAGAGCCACATGCTCACCGGTTTGCCACATGATGTATGCCTATGGACTGAACAAGAAACCACCAAAAATTTTAACCAGTCATCGTTCTCACAACACTGAGGACCAGTCATTCGAAATGACTTCTCCATGCATTTTATGCATTGGTAAAAGCACTATGATGAAAAGTGTGATATGTTTTCAGGTATCTCCTATACTAATAGAGCCACATGCTCACCGGTTTGCCACATGATGTAGGCCTATGGACTGAACAAGAAACCACCAAAAATTTTAACCAGTCATCGTTCTCACAACACTGAGGACCAGTCATTCGAAATGACTTCTCCATGCATTTTATGCATTGGTAAAAGCACTATGATGAAAAGTGTGATATGTTTTCAGGTATCTCCTATACTAATAGAGCCACATGCTCACCGGTTTGCCACATGATGTAGGCCTATGGACTGAACAAGAAACCACCAAAAATTTTAACCAGTCATCGTTCTCACAACACTGAGGACCAGTCATTCGAAATGACTTCTCCATGCATTTTATGCATTGGTAAAAGCACTATGATGAAAAGTGTGATATGTTTTCAGGTATCTCCTATACTAATAGAGCCACATGCTCACCGGTTTGCCACATGATGTAGGCCTATGGACTGAACAAGAAACCACCAAAAATTTTAACCAGTCATCGTTCTCACAGCACTGAGGACCAGTCATTCGAAATGACTTCTCCATGCATTTTATGCATTGGTAAAAGCACTATGATGAAAAGTGTGATATGTTTTCAGGTATCTCCTATACTAATAGAGCCACATGCTCACCGGTTTGCCACATGATGTAGGCCTATGGACTGAACAAGAAACCACCAAAAATTTTAACCAGTCATCGTTCTCACAACACTGAGGACCAGTCATTCGAAATGACTTCTCCATGCATTTTATGCATTGGTAAAAGCACTATGATGAAAAGTGTGATATGTTTTCAGGTATCTCCTATACTAATAGAGCCACATGCTCACCGGTTTGCCACATGATGTAGGCCTATGGACTGAACAAGAAACCACCAAAAATTTTAACCAGTCATCGTTCTCACAACACTGAGGACCAGTCATTCGAAATGACTTCTCCATGCATTTTATGCATTGGTAAAAGCACTATGATGAAAAGTGTGATATGTTTTCAGGTATCTCCTATACTAATAGAGCCACATGCTCACCGGTTTGCCACATGATGTAGGCCTATGGACTGAACAAGAAACCACCAAAAATTTTAACCAGTCATCGTTCTCACAACACTGAGGACCAGTCATTCGAAATGACTTCTCCATGCATTTTATGCATTGGTAAAAGCACTATGATGAAAAGTGTGATATGTTTTCAGGTATCTCCTATACTAATAGAGCCACATGCTCACCGGTTTGCCACATGATGTATGCCTATGGACTGAACAAGAAACCACCAAAAATTTTAACCAGTCATCGTTCTCACAACACTGAGGACCAGTCATTCGAAATGACTTCTCCATGCATTTTATGCATTGGTAAAAGCACTATGATGAAAAGTGTGATATGTTTTCAGGTATCTCCTATACTAATAGAGCCACATGCTCACCGGTTTGCCACATGATGTAGGCCTATGGACTGAACAAGAAACCACCAAAAATTTTAACCAGTCATCGTTCTCACAACACTGAGGACCAGTCATTCGAAATGACTTCTCCATGCATTTTATGCATTGGTAAAAGCACTATGATGAAAAGTGTGATATGTTTTCAGGTATCTCCTATACTAATAGAGCCACATGCTCACCGGTTTGCCACATGATGTAGGCCTATGGACTGAACAAGAAACCACCAAAAATTTTAACCAGTCATCGTTCTCACAACACTGAGGACCAGTCATTCGAAATGACTTCTCCATGCATTTTATGCATTGGTAAAAGCACTATGATGAAAAGTGTGATATGTTTTCAGGTATCTCCTATACTAATAGAGCCACATGCTCACCGGTTTGCCACATGATGTAGGCCTATGGACTGAACAAGAAACCACCAAAAATTTTAACCAGTCATCGTTCTCACAGCACTGAGGACCAGTCATTCGAAATGACTTCTCCATGCATTTTATGCATTGGTAAAAGCACTATGATGAAAAGTGTGATATGTTTTCAGGTATCTCCTATACTAATAGAGCCACATGCTCACCGGTTTGCCACATGATGTAGGCCTATGGACTGAACAAGAAACCACCAAAAATTTTAACCAGTCATCGTTCTCACAACACTGAGGACCAGTCATTCGAAATGACTTCTCCATGCATTTTATGCATTGGTAAAAGCACTATGATGAAAAGTGTGATATGTTTTCAGGTATCTCCTATACTAATAGAGCCACATGCTCACTGGTTTGCCACATGATGTAGGCCTATGGACTGAACAAGAAACCACCAAAAATTTTAACCAGTCATCGTTCTCACAACACTGAGGACCAGTCATTCGAAATGACTTCTCCATGCATTTTATGCATTGGTAAAAGCACTATGATGAAAAGTGTGATATGTTTTCAGGTATCTCCTATACTAATAGAGCCACATGCTCACCGGTTTGCCACATGATGTAGGCCTATGGACTGAACAAGAAACCACCAAAAATTTTAACCAGTCATCGTTCTCACAACACTGAGGACCAGTCATTCGAAATGACTTCTCCATGCATTTTATGCATTGGTAAAAGCACCATGATGAAAAGTATGATATGTTTTTAGGTATCTCCTATACTAATAGAGCCACATGCTCACCGGTTTGCCACATGATGTAGGCCTATGGACTGAACAAGAAACCACCAAAAATTTTAACCAGTCATCGTTCTCACAACTCTGAGGACCAGTCATTCGAAATGACTTCTCCATGCATTTTATGCATTGGTAAAAGCACTATGATGAAAAGTGTGATATGTTTTCAGGTATCTCCTATACTAATAGAGCCACATGCTCACCGGTTTGCCACATGATGTAGGCCTATGGACTGAACAAGAAACCACCAAAAATTTTAACCAGTCATCGTTCTCACAGCACTGAGGACCAGTCATTCGAAATGACTTCTCCATGCATTTTATGCATTGGTAAAAGCACTATGATGAAAAGTGTGATATGTTTTCAGGTATCTCCTATACTAATAGAGCCACATGCTCACCGGTTTGCCACATGATGTAGGCCTATGGACTGAACAAGAAACCACCAAAAATTTTAACCAGTCATCGTTCTCACAACACTGAGGACCAGTCATTCGAAATGACTTCTCCATGCATTTTATGCATTGGTAAAAGCACTATGATGAAAAGTGTGATATGTTTTCAGGTATCTCCTATACAAATAGAGCCACATGCTCACCGGTTTGCCACATGATGTAGGCCTATGGACTGAACAAGAAACCACCAAAAATTTTAACCAGTCATCGTTCTCACAGCACTGAGGACCAGTCATTCGAAATGACTTCTCCATGCATTTTATGCATTGGTAAAAGCACTATGATGAAAAGTGTGATATGTTTTCAGGTATCTCCTATACTAATAGAGCCACATGCTCACCGGTTTGCCACATGATGTAGGCCTATGGACTGAACAAGAAACCACCAAAAATTTTAACCAGTCATCGTTCTCACAACACTGAGGACCAGTCATTCGAAATGACTTCTCCATGCATTTTATGCATTGGTAAAAGCACTATGATGAAAAGTGTGATGTTTTCAGGTATCTCCTATACTAATAGAGCCACATGCTCACTGGTTTGCCACATGATGTAGGCCTATGGACTGAACAAGAAACCACCAAAAATTTTAACCAGTCATCGTTCTCACAACACTGAGGACCAGTCATTCGAAATGACTTCTCCATGCATTTTATGCATTGGTAAAAGCACTATGATGAAAAGTGTGATATGTTTTCAGGTATCTCATATACTAATAGAGCCACATGCTCACCGGTTTGCCACATGATGTAGGCCTATGGACTGAACAAGAAACCACCAAAAATTTTAACCAGTCATCGTTCTCACAACACTGAGGACCAGTCATTCGAAATGACTTCTCCATGCATTTTATGCATTGGTAAAAGCACCATGATGAAAAGTATGATGTGTTTTTAGGTATCTCCTATACTAATAGAGCCACATGCTCACCGGTTTGCCACATGATGTAGGCCTATGGACTGAACAAGAAACCACCAAAAATTTTAACCAGTCATCGTTCTCACAACTCTGAGGACCAGTCATTCGAAATGACTTCTCCATGCATTTTATGCATTGGTAAAAGCACTATGATGAAAAGTGTGATATGTTTTCAGGTATCTCCTATACTAATAGAGCCACATGCTCACCGGTTTGCCACATGATGTATGCCTATGGACTGAACAAGAAACCACCAAAAATTTTAACCAGTCATCGTTCTCACAACACTGAGGACCAGTCATTCGAAATGACTTCTCCATGCATTTTATGCATTGGTAAAAGCACTATGATGAAAAGTGTGATATGTTTTCAGGTATCTCCTATACTAATAGAGCCACATGCTCACCGGTTTGCCACATGATGTAGGCCTATGGACTGAACAAGAAACCACCAAAAATTTTAACCAGTCATCGTTCTCACAACACTGAGGACCAGTCATTCGAAATGACTTCTCCATGCATTTTATGCATTGGTAAAAGCACTATGATGAAAAGTGTGATATGTTTTCAGGTATCTCCTATACTAATAGAGCCACATGCTCACCGGTTTGCCACATGATGTAGGCCTATGGACTGAACAAGAAACCACCAAAAATTTTAACCAGTCATCGTTCTCACAACACTGAGGACCAGTCATTCGAAATGACTTCTCCATGCATTTTATGCATTGGTAAAAGCACTATGATGAAAAGTGTGATATGTTTTCAGGTATCTCCTATACTAATAGAGCCACATGCTCACCGGTTTGCCACATGATGTAGGCCTATGGACTGAACAAGAAACCACCAAAAATTTTAACCAGTCATCGTTCTCACAGCACTGAGGACCAGTCATTCGAAATGACTTCTCCATGCATTTTATGCATTGGTAAAAGCACTATGATGAAAAGTGTGATATGTTTTCAGGTATCTCCTATACTAATAGAGCCACATGCTCACCGGTTTGCCACATGATGTAGGCCTATGGACTGAACAAGAAACCACCAAAAATTTTAACCAGTCATCGTTCTCACAACACTGAGGACCAGTCATTCGAAATGACTTCTCCATGCATTTTATGCATTGGTAAAAGCACTATGATGAAAAGTGTGATATGTTTTCAGGTATCTCCTATACTAATAGAGCCACATGCTCACTGGTTTGCCACATGATGTAGGCCTATGGACTGAACAAGAAACCACCAAAAATTTTAACCAGTCATCGTTCTCACAACACTGAGGACCAGTCATTCGAAATGACTTCTCCATGCATTTTATGCATTGGTAAAAGCACTATGATGAAAAGTGTGATATGTTTTCAGGTATCTCCTATACTAATAGAGCCACATGCTCACCGGTTTGCCACATGATGTAGGCCTATGGACTGAACAAGAAACCACCAAAAATTTTAACCAGTCATCGTTCTCACAACACTGAGGACCAGTCATTCGAAATGACTTCTCCATGCATTTTATGCATTGGTAAAAGCACTATGATGAAAAGTGTGATATGTTTTCAGGTATCTCCTATACTAATAGAGCCACATGCTCACCGGTTTGCCACATGATGTAGGCCTATGGACTGAACAAGAAACCACCAAAAATTTTAACCAGTCATCGTTCTCACAGCACTGAGGACCAGTCATTCGAAATGACTTCTCCATGCATTTTATGCATTGGTAAAAGCACTATGATGAAAAGTGTGATATGTTTTCAGGTATCTCCTATACTAATAGAGCCACATGCTCACCGGTTTGCCACATGATGTAGGCCTATGGACTGAACAAGAAACCACCAAAAATTTTAACCAGTCATCGTTCTCACAACACTGAGGACCAGTCATTCGAAATGACTTCTCCATGCATTTTATGCATTGGTAAAAGCACTATGATGAAAAGTGTGATATGTTTTCAGGTATCTCCTATACTAATAGAGCCACATGCTCACCGGTTTGCCACATGATGTAGGCCTATGGACTGAACAAGAAACCACCAAAAATTTTAACCAGTCATCGTTCTCACAGCACTGAGGACCAGTCATTCGAAATGACTTCTCCATGCATTTTATGCATTGGTAAAAGCACTATGATGAAAAGTGTGATATGTTTTCAGGTATCTCCTATACTAATAGAGCCACATGCTCACCGGTTTGCCACATGATGTAGGCCTATGGACTGAACAAGAAACCACCAAAAATTTTAACCAGTCATCGTTCTCACAACACTGAGGACCAGTCATTCGAAATGACTTCTCCATGCATTTTATGCATTGGTAAAAGCACTATGATGAAAAGTGTGATGTTTTCAGGTATCTCCTATACTAATAGAGCCACATGCTCACTGGTTTGCCACATGATGTAGGCCTATGGACTGAACAAGAAACCACCAAAAATTTTAACCAGTCATCGTTCTCACAACACTGAGGACCAGTCATTCGAAATGACTTCTCCATGCATTTTATGCATTGGTAAAAGCACTATGATGAAAAGTGTGATATGTTTTCAGGTATCTCATATACTAATAGAGCCACATGCTCACCGGTTTGCCACATGATGTAGGCCTATGGACTGAACAAGAAACCACCAAAAATTTTAACCAGTCATCGTTCTCACAACACTGAGGACCAGTCATTCGAAATGACTTCTCCATGCATTTTATGCATTGGTAAAAGCACCATGATGAAAAGTATGATATGTTTTTAGGTATCTCCTATACTAATAGAGCCACATGCTCACCGGTTTGCCACATGATGTAGGCCTATGGCCTGAACAAGAAACCACCAAAAATTTTAACCAGTCATCGTTCTCACAACTCTGAGGACCAGTCATTCGAAATGACTTCTCCATGCATTTTATGCATTGGTAAAAGCACTATGATGAAAAGTGTGATATGTTTTCAGGTATCTCCTATACTAATAGAGCCACATGCTCACCGGTTTGCCACATGATGTAGGCCTATGGACTGAACAAGAAACCACCAAAAATTTTAACCAGTCATCGTTCTCACAACACTGAGGACCAGTCATTCGAAATGACTTCTCCATGCATTTTATGCATTGGTAAAAGCACTATGATGAAAAGTGTGATATGTTTTCAGGTATCTCCTATACTAATAGAGCCACATGCTCACCGGTTTGCCACATGATGTAGGCCTATGGACTGAACAAGAAACCACCAAAAATTTTAACCAGTCATCGTTCTCACAGCACTGAGGACCAGTCATTCGAAATGACTTCTCCATGCATTTTATGCATTGGTAAAAGCACTATGATGAAAAGTGTGATATGTTTTCAGGTATCTCCTATACTAATAGAGCCACATGCTCACCGGTTTGCCACATGATGTAGGCCTATGGACTGAACAAGAAACCACCAAAAATTTTAACCAGTCATCGTTCTCACAACTCTGAGGACCAGTCATTCGAAATGACTTCTCCATGCATTTTATGCATTGGTAAAAGCACTATGATGAAAAGTGTGATATGTTTTCAGGTATCTCCTATACTAATAGAGCCACATGCTCACCGGTTTGCCACATGATGTAGGCCTATGGACTGAACAAGAAACCACCAAAAATTTTAACCAGTCATCGTTCTCACAACACTGAGGACCAGTCATTCGAAATGACTTCTCCATGCATTTTATGCATTGGTAAAAGCACTATGATGAAAAGTGTGATATGTTTTCAGGTATCTCCTATACTAATAGAGCCACATGCTCACCGGTTTGCCACATGATGTAGGCCTATGGACTGAACAAGAAACCACCAAAAATTTTAACCAGTCATCGTTCTCACAACACTGAGGACCAGTCATTCGAAATGACTTCTCCATGCATTTTATGCATTGGTAAAAGCACCATGATGAAAAGTATGATATGTTTTTAGGTATCTCCTATACTAATAGAGCCACATGCTCACCGGTTTGCCACATGATGTAGGCCTATGGACTGAACAAGAAACCACCAAAAATTTTAACCAGTCATCGTTCTCACAACTCTGAGGACCAGTCATTCGAAATGACTTCTCCATGCATTTTATGCATTGGTAAAAGCACTATGATGAAAAGTGTGATATGTTTTCAGGTATCTCCTATACTAATAGAGCCACATGCTCACCGGTTTGCCACATGATGTAGGCCTATGGACTGAACAAGAAACCACCAAAAATTTTAACCAGTCATCGTTCTCACAACACTGAGGACCAGTCATTCGAAATGACTTCTCCATGCATTTTATGCATTGGTAAAAGCACTATGATGAAAAGTGTGATATGTTTTCAGGTATCTCCTATACTAATAGAGCCACATGCTCACCGGTTTGCCACATGATGTAGGCCTATGGACTGAACAAGAAACCACCAAAAATTTTAACCAGTCATCGTTCTCACAACACTGAGGACCAGTCATTCGAAATGACTTCTCCATGCATTTTATGCATTGGTAAAAGCACTATGATGAAAAGTGTGATATGTTTTCAGGTATCTCCTATACTAATAGAACCACATGCTCACTGGTTTGCCACATGATGTAGGCCTATGGACTGAACAAGAAACCACCAAAAATTTTAACCAGTCATCGTTCTCACAACACTGAGGACCAGTCATTCGAAATGACTTCTCCATGCATTTTATGCATTGGTAAAAGCACTATGATGAAAAGTGTGATATGTTTTCAGGTATCTCCTATACTAATAGAGCCACATGCTCACCGGTTTGCCACATGATGTAGGCCTATGGACTGAACAAGAAACCACCAAAAATTTTAACCAGTCATCGTTCTCACAACACTGAGGACCAGTCATTCGAAATGACTTCTCCATGCATTTTATGCATTGGTAAAAGCACTATGATGAAAAGTGTGATATGTTTTCAGGTATCTCCTATACTAATAGAGCCACATGCTCACCGGTTTGCCACATGATGTAGGCCTATGGACTGAACAAGAAACCACCAAAAATTTTAACCAGTCATCGTTCTCACAACACTGAGGACCAGTCATTTGAAATGACTTCTCCATGCATTTTATGCATTTGTAAAAGCACTATGATGAAAAGTATGATATGTTTTTAGGTATCTCCTATACTAATAGAGCCACATGCTCACCGGTTTGCCACATGATGTAGGCCTATGGACTGAACAAGAAACCACCAAAAATTTTAACCAGTCATCGTTCTCACAACTCTGAGGACCAGTCATTCGAAATGACTTCTCCATGCATTTTATGCATTGGTAAAAGCACTATGATGAAAAGTGTGATATGTTTTCAGGTATCTCCTATACTAATAGAGCCACATGCTCACCGGTTTGCCACATGATGTAGGCCTATGGACTGAACAAGAAACCACCAAAAATTTTAACCAGTCATCGTTCTCACAACACTGAGGACCAGTCATTCGAAATGACTTCTCCATGCATTTTATGCATTGGTAAAAGCACTATGATGAAAAGTGTGATATGTTTTCAGGTATCTCCTATACTAATAGAGCCACATGCTCACCGGTTTGCCACATGATGTAGGCCTATGGACTGAACAAGAAACCACCAAAAATTTTAACCAGTCATCGTTCTCACAACACTGAGGACCAGTCATTCGAAATGACTTCTCCATGCATTTTATGCATTGGTAAAAGCACTATGATGAAAAGTGTGATATGTTTTCAGGTATCTCCTATACTAATAGAGCCACATGCTCACCGGTTTGCCACATGATGTAGGCCTATGGACTGAACAAGAAACCACCAAAAATTTTAACCAGTCATCGTTCTCACAACACTGAGGACCAGTCATTCGAAATGACTTCTCCATGCATTTTATGCATTGGTAAAAGCACTATGATGAAAAGTGTGATATGTTTTCAGGTATCTCCTATACTAATAGAGCCACATGCTCACCGGTTTGCCACATGATGTAGGCCTATGGACTGAACAAGAAACCACCAAAAATTTTAACCAGTCATCGTTCTCACAACACTGAGGACCAGTCATTCGAAATGACTTCTCCATGCATTTTATGCATTGGTAAAAGCACTATGATGAAAAGTGTGATATGTTTTCAGGTATCTCCTATACTAATAGAGCCACATGCTCACCGGTTTGCCACATGATGTAGGCCTATGGACTGAACAAGAAACCACCAAAAATTTTAACCAGTCATCGTTCTCACAACACTGAGGACCAGTCATTCGAAATGACTTCTCCATGCATTTTATGCATTGGTAAAAGCACTATGATGAAAAGTGTGATATGTTTTCAGGTATCTCCTATACTAATAGAGCCACATGCTCACTGGTTTGCCAAATGATGTAGGCCTATGGACTGAACAAGAAACCACCAAAAATTTTAACCAGTCATCGTTCTCACAACACTGAGGACCATTCATTCGAAATGACTTCTCCATGCATTTTATGCATTGGTAAAAGCACTATGATGAAAAGTGTGATATGTTTTCAGGTATCTCCTATACTAATAGAGCCACATGCTCACTGGTTTGCCACATGATGTAGGCCTATGGACTGAACAAGAAACCACCAAAAATTTTAACCAGTCATCGTTCTCACAACACTGAGGACCAGTCATTCGAAATGACTTCTCCATGCATTTTATGCATTGGTAAAAGCACTATGATGAAAAGTGTGATATGTTTTCAGGTATCTCCTATACTAATAGAGCCACATGCTCACCGGTTTGCCACATGATGTAGGCCTATGGACTGAACAAGAAGCCACCAAAAATTTTAACCAGTCATCGTTCTCACAACACTGAGGACCAGTCATTCGAAATGACTTCTCCATGCATTTTATGCATTGGTAAAAGCACTATGATGAAAAGTGTGATATGTTTTCAGGTATCTCCTATACTAATAGAGCCACATGCTCACCGGTTTGCCACATGATGTAGGCCTATGGACTGAACAAGAAACCACCAAAAATTTTAACCAGTCATCGTTCTCACAACACTGAGGACCAGTCATTCGAAATGACTTCTCCATGCATTGTATGCATTGGTAAAAGCACTATGATGAAAAGTGTGATATGTTTTCAGGTATCTCCTATACTAATAGAGCCACATGCTCACCGGTTTGCCACATGATGTAGGCCTATGGACTGAACAAGAAACTACCAAAAATTTTAACCAGTCATCGTTCTCACAACACTGAGGACCAGTCATTCGAAATGACTTCTCCATGCATTTTATGCATTGGTAAAAGCACTATGATGAAAAGTGTGATATGTTTTCAGGTATCTCCTATACTAATAGAGCCACATGCTCACCGGTTTGCCACATGATGTAGGCCTATGGACTGAACAAGAAACCACCAAAAATTTTAACCAGTCATCGTTCTCACAACACTGAGGACCAGTCATTCGAAATGACTTCTCCATGCATTTTATGCATTGGTAAAAGCACTATGATGAAAAGTGTGATATGTTTTCAGGTATCTCCTATACTAATAGAGCCACATGCTCACCGGTTTGCCACATGATGTAGGCCTATGGACTGAACAAGAAACCACCAAAAATTTTAACCAGTCATCGTTCTCACAACACTGAGGACCAGTCATTCGAAATGACTTCTCCATGCATTTTATGCATTGGTAAAAGCACTATGATGAAAAGTGTGATATGTTTTCAGGTATCTCCTATACTAATAGAGCCACATGCTCACCGGTTTGCCACATGATGTAGGCCTATGGACTGAACAAGAAACCACCAAAAATTTTAACCAGTCATCGTTCTCACAACACTGAGGACCAGTCATTCGAAATGACTTCTCCATGCATTTTATGCATTGGTAAAAGCACTATGATGAAAAGTGTGATATGTTTTCAGGTATCTCCTATACTAATAGAGCCACATGCTCACCGGTTTGCCACATGATGTAGGCCTATGGACTGAACAAGAAACCACCAAAAATTTTAACCAGTCATCGTTCTCACAACACTGAGGACCAGTCATTCGAAATGACTTCTCCATGCATTTTATGCATTGGTAAAAGCACTATGATGAAAAGTGTGATATGTTTTCAGGTATCTCCTATACTAATAGAGCCACATGCTCACCGGTTTGCCACATGATGTAGGCCTATGGACTGAACAAGAAACCACCAAAAATTTTAACCAGTCATCGTTCTCACAACACTGAGGACCAGTCATTCGAAATGACTTCTCCATGCATTTTATGCATTGGTAAAAGCACTATGATGAAAAGTGTGATATGTTTTCAGGTATCTCCTATACTAATAGAGCCACATGCTCACCGGTTTGCCACATGATGTAGGCCTATGGACTGAACAAGAAACCACCAAAAATTTTAACCAGTCATCGTTCTCACAACACTGAGGACCAGTCATTCGAAATGACTTCTCCATGCATTTTATGCATTGGTAAAAGCACTATGATGAAAAGTGTGATATGTTTTCAGGTATCTCCTATACTAATAGAGCCACATGCTCACCGGTTTGCCACATGATGTAGGCCTATGGACTGAACAAGAAACCACCAAAAATTTTAACCAGTCATCGTTCTCACAACACTGAGGACCAGTCATTCGAAATGACTTCTCCATGCATTTTATGCATTGGTAAAAGCACTATGATGAAAAGTGTGATATGTTTTCAGGTATCTCCTATACTAATAGAGCCACATGCTCAACAGTTTGCCACATGATGTAGGCCTATGGACTGAACAAGAAACCACCAAAAATTTTAACCAGTCATCGTTCTCACAACACTGAGGACCAGTCATTCGAAATGACTTCTCCATGCATTTTATGCATTGGTAAAAGCACTATGATGAAAAGTGTGATATGTTTTCAGGTATCTCCTATACTAATAGAGCTACATGCTCACCGGTTTGCCACATGATGTAGGCCTATGGACTGAACAAGAAACCACCAAAAATTTTAACCAGTCATCGTTCTCACAACACTGAGGACCAGTCATTCGAAATGACTTCTCCATGCATTTTATGCATTGGTAAAAGCACTATGATGAAAAGTGTGATATGTTTTCAGGTATCTCCTATACTAATAGAGCCACATGCTCACCGGTTTGCCACATGATGTAGGCCTATGGACTGAACAAGAAACCACCAAAAATTTTAACCAGTCATCGTTCTCACAACACTGAGGACCAGTCATTCGAAATGACTTCTCCAGTCATTTTATGCATTGGTAAAAGCACTATGATGAAAAGTGTGATATATTTTCAGGTATCTCCTATACTAATAGAGCCACATGCTCACCGGTTTGCCACATGATGTAGGCCTATGGACTGAACAAGAAACCACCAAAAATTTTAACCAGTCATCGTTCTCACAACACTGAGGACCAGTCATTCAAAATGACTTCTCCATGCATTTTATGCTTTGGTAAAAGCACTATGATGAAAAGTGTGATATGTTTTCAGGTATCTCCTATACTAATAGAGCCACATGCTCACCGGCTTGCCACATGATGTAGGCCTATGGACTGAACAAGAAACCACCAAAAATTTTAACCAGTCATCGTTCTCACAACACTGAGGACCAGTCATTCGAAATGACTTCTCCATGCATTTTATGCATTGGTAAAAGCACTATGATAAAAAGTGTGATATGTTTTCAGGTATCTCCTATACTAATAGAGCCACATGCTCACCGGTTTGCCACATGATGTAGGCCTATGGACTGAACAAGAAACCACCAAAAATTTTAACCAGTCATCGTTCTCACAACACTGAGGACCAGTCATTCGAAATGACTTCTCCATGCATTTTATGCATTGGTAAAAGCACTATGATGAAAAGTGTGATATGTTTTCAGGTATCTCCTATACTAAGAAAGCCACATGCTCACCGGTTTGCCACATGATGTAGGCCTATGGACTGAACAAGAAACCACCAAAAATTTTAACCAGTCATCGTTCTCACAACACTGAGGACCAGTCATTCGAAATGACTTCTCCATGCATTTTATGCATTGGTAAAAGCACTATGATGAAAAGTGTGATATGTTTTCAGGCATCTCCTATACTAATAGAGCCACATGCTCACCGGTTTGCCACATGATGTAGGCCTATGGACTGAACAAGAAACCACCAAAAATTTTAACCAGTCATCGTTCTCACAACACTGAGGACCAGTCATTCGAAATGACTTCTCCATGCATTTTATGCATTGGTAAAAGCACTATGATGAAAAGTGTGATATGTTTTCAGGTATCTCCTATACTAATAGAGCCACATGCTCACCGGTTTGCCACATGTTGTAGGCCTATGGACTGAACAAGAAACCACCAAAAATTTTAACCAGTCATCGTTCTCACAACACTGAGGACCAGTCATTCGAAATGACTTCTCCATGCATTTTATGCATTGGTAAAAGCACTATGATGAAAAGTGTGATATGTTTTCAGGTATCTCCTATACTAATAGAGCCACATGCTCACCGGTTTGCCACATGATGTAGGCCTATGGACTGAACAAGAAACCATCAAAAATTTTAACCAGTCATCGTTCTCACAACACTGAGGACCAGTCATTCGAAATGACTTCTCCATGCATTTTCTGCATTGGTAAAAGCACTATGATGAAAAGTGTGATATGTTTTCAGGTATCTCCTATACTAATAGAGCCACATGCTCACCGGTTTGCCACATGTTGTAGGCCTATGGACTGAACAAGAAACCACCAAAAATTTTAACCAGTCATCGTTCTCACAACACTGAGGACCAGTCATTCGAAATGACTTCTCCATGCATTTTATGCATTGGTAAAAGCACTATGATGAAAAGTGTGATATGTTTTCAGGTATCTCCTATACTAATAGAGCCACATGCTCACCGGTTTGCCACATGATGTAGGCCTATGGACTGAACAAGAAACCATCAAAAATTTTAACCAGTCATCGTTCTCACAACACTGAGGACCAGTCATTCGAAATGACTTCTCCATGCATTTTATGCATTGGTAAAAGCACTATGATGAAAAGTGTGATATGTTTTCAGGTATCTCCTATACTAATAGAGCCACATGCTCACCGGTTTGCCACATGATGTAGGCTAATGGACTGAACAAGAAACCACCAAAAATTTTAACCAGTCATCGTTCTCACAACACTGAGGACCAGTCATTCTAAATGACTTCTCCATGCATTTTATGCATTGGTAAAAGCACTATGATGAAAAGTGATATGTTTTCAGGTATCTCCTATACTAATAGAGCCACATGCTCACTGGTTTGCCACATGATGTAGGCCTATGGACTGAACAAGAAACCACCAAAAATTTTAACCAGTCATCGTTCTCACAACACTGAGGACCAGTCATTCGAAATGACTTCTCCATGCATTTTATGCATTGGTAAAAGCACTATGATGAAAAGTGTGATATGTTTTCAGGTATCTCCTATACTAATAGAGCCACATGCTCACCGGTTTGCCACATGATGTAGGCTAATGGACTGAACAAGAAACCACCAAAAATTTTAACCAGTCATCGTTCTCACAACACTGAGGACCAGTCATTCTAAATGACTTCTCCATGCATTTTATGCATTGGTAAAAGCACTATGATGAAAAGTGATATGTTTTCCGGTATCTCCTATACTAATAGAGCCACATGCTCACCGGTTTGCCACATGTTGTAGGCCTATGGACTGAACAAGAAACCACCAAAAATTTTAACCAGTCATCGTTCTCACAACACTGAGGACCAGTCATTCGAAATGACTTCTCCATGCATTTTATGCATTGGTAAAAGCACTATGATGAAAAGTGTGATATGTTTTCAGGTATCTCCTATACTAATAGAGCCACATGCTCACCGGTTTGCCACATGATGTAGGCCTATGGACTGAACAAGAAACCATCAAAAATTTTAACCAGTCATCGTTCTCACAACACTGAGGACCAGTCATTCGAAATGACTTCTCCATGCATTTTATGCATTGGTAAAAGCACTATGATGAAAAGTGTGATATGTTTTCAGGTATCTCCTATACTAATAGAGCCACATGCTCACCGGTTTGCCACATGTTGTAGGCCTATGGACTGAACAAGAAACCACCAAAAATTTTAACCAGTCATCGTTCTCACAACACTGAGGACCAGTCATTCGAAATGACTTCTCCATGCATTTTATGCATTGGTAAAAGCACTATGATGAAAAGTGTGATATGTTTTCAGGTATCTCCTATACTAATAGAGCCACATGCTCACCGGTTTGCCACATGATGTAGGCTAATGGACTGAACAAGAAACCACCAAAAATTTTAACCAGTCATCGTTCTCACAACACTGAGGACCAGTCATTCTAAATGACTTCTCCATGCATTTTATGCATTGGTAAAAGCACTATGATGAAAAGTGATATGTTTTCAGGTATCTCCTATACTAATAGAGCCACATGCTCACCGGTTTGCCACATGATGTAGGCCTATGGACTGAACAAGAAACCACCAAAAATTTTAACCAGTCATCGTTCTCACAACACTGAGGACCAGTCATTCGAAATGACTTCTCCATGCATTTTATGCATTGGTAAAAGCACTATGATGAAAAGTGTGATATGTTTTCAGGTATCTCCTATACTAATAGAGCCACATGCTCACCGGTTTGCCACATGATGTAGGCCTATGGACTGAACAAGAAACCATCAAAAATTTTAACCAGTCATCGTTCTCACAACACTGAGGACCAGTCATTCGAAATGACTTCTCCATGCATTTTATGCATTGGTAAAAGCACTATGATGAAAAGTGTGATATGTTTTCAGGTATCTCCTATACTAATAGAGCCACATGCTCACCGGTTTGCCACATGATGTAGGCTAATGGACTGAACAAGAAACCACCAAAAATTTTAACCAGTCATCGTTCTCACAACACTGAGGACCAGTCATTCTAAATGACTTCTCCATGCATTTTATGCATTGGTAAAAGCACTATGATGAAAAGTGATATGTTTTCAGGTATCTCCTATACTAATAGAGCCACATGCTCACCGGTTTGCCACATGATGTAGGCCTATGGACTGAACAAGAAACCACCAAAAATTTTAACCAGTCATCGTTCTCACAACACTGAGGACCAGTCATTCGAAATGACTTCTCCATGCATTTTATGCATTGGTAAAAGCACTATGATGAAAAGTGTGATATGTTTTCAGGTATCTCCTATACTAATAGAGCCACATGCTCACCGGTTTGCCACATGATGTAGGCTAATGGACTGAACAAGAAACCACCAAAAATTTTAACCAGTCATCGTTCTCACAACACTGAGGACCAGTCATTCTAAATGACTTCTCCATGCATTTTATGCATTGGTAAAAGCACTATGATGAAAAGTGATATGTTTTCAGGTATCTCCTATACTAATAGAGCCACATGCTCACCGGTTTGCCACATGTTGTAGGCCTATGGACTGAACAAGAAACCACCAAAAATTTTAACCAGTCATCGTTCTCACAACACTGAGGACCAGTCATTCGAAATGACTTCTCCATGCATTTTATGCATTGGTAAAAGCACTATGATCAAAAGTGTGATATGTTTTCAGGTATCTCCTATACTAATAGAGCCACATGCTCACCGGTTTGCCACATGATGTAGGCCTATGGACTGAACAAGAAACCATCAAAAATTTTAACCAGTCATCGTTCTCACAACACTGAGGACCAGTCATTCGAAATGACTTCTCCATGCATTTTATGCATTGGTAAAAGCACTATGATGAAAAGTGTGATATGTTTTCAGGTATCTCCTATACTAATAGAGCCACATGCTCACCGGTTTGCCACATGTTGTAGGCCTATGGACTGAACAAGAAACCACCAAAAATTTTAACCAGTCATCGTTCTCACAACACTGAGGACCAGTCATTCGAAATGACTTCTCCATGCATTTTATGCATTGGTAAAAGCACTATGATGAAAAGTGTGATATGTTTTCAGGTATCTCCTATACTAATAGAGCCACATGCTCACCGGTTTGCCACATGATGTAGGCCTATGGACTGAACAAGAAACCATCAAAAATTTTAACCAGTCATCGTTCTCACAACACTGAGGACCAGTCATTCGAAATGACTTCTCCATGCATTTTATGCATTGGTAAAAGCACTATGATGAAAAGTGTGATATGTTTTCAGGTATCTCCTATACTAATAGAGCCACATGCTCACCGGTTTGCCACATGATGTAGGCTAATGGACTGAACAAGAAACCACCAAAAATTTTAACCAGTCATCGTTCTCACAACACTGAGGACCAGTCATTCGAAATGACTTCTCCATGCATTTTATGCTTTGGTAAAAGCACTATGATGAAAAGTGTGATATGTTTTCAGGTATCTCCTATACTAATAGAGCCACATGCTCACCGGTTTGCCACATGATGTAGGCCTATAGACTGAACAAGAAACCACCAAAAATTTTAACCAGTCATCGTTCTCACAACACTGAGGACCAGTCATTCGAAATGACTTCTCCATGCATTTTATGCATTGGTAAAAGCACTATGATGAAAAGTGTGATATGTTTTCAGGTATCTCCTATACTAATAGAGCCACATGCTCACCGGTTTGCCACATGATGTAGGCCTATGGACTGAACAAGAAACCACCAAAAATTTTAACCAGTCATCGTTCTCACAACACTGAGGACCAGTCATTCGAAATGACTTCTCCATGCATTTTATGCATTGGTAAAAGCACTGATGAAAAGTGTGATATGTTTTCAGGTATCTCCTATACTAATAGAGCCACATGCTCACCGGTTTGCCACATGATGTAGGCCTATGGACTGAACAAGAAACCACCAAAAATTTTAACCAGTCATCGTTCTCACAACACTGAGGACCAGTCATTCGAAATGACTTCTCCATGCATTTTATGCATTGGTAAAAGCACTATGATGAAAAGTGTGATATGTTTTCAGGTATCTCCTATACTAATAGAGCCACATGCTCACCGGTTTGCCACATGATGTAGGCTAATGGACTGAACAAGAAACCACCAAAAATTTTAACCAGTCATCGTTCTCACAACACTGAGGACCAGTCATTCGAAATGACTTCTCCATGCATTTTATGCATTGGTAAAAGCACTATGATGAAAAGTGTGATATGTTTTCAGGTATCTCCTATACTAATAGAGCCACATGCTCACCGGTTTGCCACATGATGTAGGCTAATGGACTGAACAAGAAACCACCAAAAATTTTAACCAGTCATCGTTCTCACAACACTGAGGACCAGTCATTCGAAATGACTTCTCCATGCATTTTATGCATTGGTAAAAGCACTATGATGAAAAGTGTGATATGTTTTCAGGTATCTCCTATACTAATAGAACCACATGCTCACCGGTTTGCCACATGATGTAGGCCTATAGACTGAACAAGAAACCACCAAAAATTTTAACCAGTCATCGTTCTCACAACACTGAGGACCAGTCATTCGAAATGACTTCTCCATGCATTTTATGCAGTGGTAAAAGCACTATGATGAAAAGTGTGATAGGTTTTCAGGTATCTCCTATACTAATAGAGCCACATGCTCACCGGTTTGCCACATGATGTAGGCCTATGGACTGAACAAGAAACCACCAAAAATTTTAACCAGTCATCGTTCTCACAACACTGAGGACCAGTCATTCGAAATGACTTCTCCATGCATTTTATGCATTGGTAAAAGCACTGATGAAAAGTGTGATATGTTTTCAGGTATCTCCTATACTAATAGAGCCACATGCTCACCGGTTTGCCACATGATGTAGGCCTATGGACTGAACAAGAAACCACCAAAAATTTTAACCAGTCATCGTTCTCACAACACTGAGGACCAGTCATTCGAAATGACTTCTCCATGCATTTTATGCATTGATAAAAGCACTATGATGAAAAGTGTGATATGTTTTCAGGTATCTCCTATACTAATAGAGCCACATGCTCACCGGTTTGCCACATGATGTAGGCCTATGGACTGAACAAGAAACCACCAAAAATTTTAACCAGTCATCGTTCTCACAACACTGAGGACCAGTCATTCGAAATGACTTCTCCATGCATTTTATGCATTGGTAAAAGCACTATGATGAAAAGTGTGATATGTTTTCAGGTATCTCCTATACTAATAGAGCCACATGCTCGCCGGTTTGCCACATGATGTAGGCTAATGGACTGAACAAGAAACCACCAAAAATTTTAACCAGTCATCGTTCTCACAACACTGAGGACCAGTCATTCGAAATTACTTCTCCATGCATTTTATGCATTGGTAAAAGCACTATGATGAAAAGTGTGATATGTTTTCAGGTATCTCCTATACTAATAGAGCCACATGCTCACCGGTTTGCCACATGATGTAGGCCTATGGACTGAACAAGAAACCACCAAAAATTTTAACCAGTCATCGTTCTCACAACACTGAGGACCAGTCATTCGAAATGACTTCTCCATGCATTTTATGCATTGGTAAAAGCACTGATGAAAAGTGTGATATGTTTTCAGGTATCTCCTATACTAATAGAGCCACATGCTCACCGGTTTGCCACATGATGTAGGCCTATGGACTGAACAAGAAACCACCAAAAATTTTAACCAGTCATCGTTCTCACAACACTGAGGACCAGTCATTCGAAATGACTTCTCCATGCATTTTATGCATTGGTAAAAGCACTGATGAAAAGTGTGATATGTTTTCAGGTATCTCCTATACTAATAGAGCCACATGCTCACCGGTTTGCCACATGATGTAGGCCTATGGACTGAACAAGAAACCACCAAAAATTTTAACCAGTCATCGTTCTCACAACACTGAGGACCAGTCATTCGAAATGACTTCTCCATGCATTTTATGCATTGGTAAAAGCACTATGATGAAAAGTGTGATATGTTTTCAGGTATCTCCTATACTAATAGAGCCACATGCTCACCGGTTTGCCACATGATGTAGGCCTATGGACTGAACAAGAAACCACCAAAAATTTTAACCAGTCATCGTTCTCACAACACTGAGGACCAGTCATTCGAAATGACTTCTCCATGCATTTTATGCATTGATAAAAGCACTATGATGAAAAGTGTGATATGTTTTCAGGTATCTCCTATACTAATAGAGCCACATGCTCACCGGTTTGCCACATGATGTAGGCCTATGGACTGAACAAGAAACCACCAAAAATTTTAACCAGTCATCGTTCTCACAACACTGAGGACCAGTCATTCGAAATGACTTCTCCATGCATTTTATGCATTGGTAAAAGCACTATGATGAAAAGTGTGATATGTTTTCAGGTATCTCCTATACTAATAGAGCCACATGCTCGCCGGTTTGCCACATGATGTAGGCTAATGGACTGAACAAGAAACCACCAAAAATTTTAACCAGTCATCGTTCTCACAACACTGAGGACCAGTCATTCGAAATGACTTCTCCATGCATTTTATGCATTGGTAAAAGCACTATGATGAAAAGTGTGATATGTTTTCAGGTATCTCCTATACTAATAGAGCCACATGCTCACCGGTTTGCCACATGATGTAGGCCTATGGACTGAACAAGAAACCACCAAAAATTTTAACCAGCCATCGATCTCACAACACTGAGGACCAGTCATTCGAAATGACTTCTCCATGCATTTTATGCATTGGTAAAAGCACTATGATGAAAAGTGTGATATGTTTTCAGGTATCTCCTATACTAATAGAGCCACATGCTCACCGGTTTGCAACATGATGTAGGCTAATGGACTGAACAAGAAACCACCAAAAATTTTAACCAGTCATCGTTCTCACAACACTGAGGACCAGTCATTCGAAATGACTTCTCCATGCATTTTATGCATTGGTAAAAGCACTATGATGAAAAGTGTGATATGTTTTCAGGTATCTCCTATACTAATAGAGCCACATGCTCACCGGTTTGCCACATGATGTAGGCCTATGGACTGAACAAGAAACCACCAAAAATTTTAACCAGTCATCGTTCTCACAACACTGAGGACCAGTCATTCGAAATGACTTCTCCATGCATTTTATGCATTGGTAAAAGCACTGATGAAAAGTGTGATATGTTTTCAGGTATCTCCTATACTAATAGAGCCACATGCTCACCGGTTTGCCACATGATGTAGGCCTATGGACTGAACAAGAAACCACCAAAAATTTTAACCAGTCATCGTTCTCACAACACTGAGGACCAGTCATTCGAAATGACTTCTCCATGCATTTTATGCATTGGTAAAAGCACTATGATGAAAAGTGTGATATGTTTTCAGGTATCTCCTATACTAATAGAGCCACATGCTCACCGGTTTGCCACATGATGTAGGCCTATGGACTGAACAAGAAACCACCAAAAATTTTAACCAGTCATCATTCTCACAACACTGAGGACCAGTCATTCGAAATGACTTCTCCATGCATTTTATGCATTGGTAAAAGCACTATGATGAAAAGTGTGATATGTTTTCAGGTATCTCCTATACTAATAGAGCCACATGCTCACCGGTTTGCCACATGATGTAGGCCTATGGACTGAAAAAGAAACCACCAAAAATTTTAACCAGTCATCGTTCTCACAACACTGAGGACCAGTCATTCGAAATGACTTCTCCATGCATTTTATGCATTGGTAAAAGCACTATGATGAAAAGTGTGATATGTTTTCAGGTATCTCCTATACTAATAGAGCCACATGCTCACCGGTTTGCCACATGATGTAGGCCTATGGACTGAACAAGAAACCACCAAAAATTTTAACCAGTCATCGTTCTCACAACACTGAGGACCAGTCATTCGAAATGACTTCTCCATGCATTTTATGCATTGGTAAAAGCACTATGATGAAAAGTGTGATATGTTTTCAGGTATCTCCTATACTAATAGAGCCACATGCTCACCGGTTTGCCACATGATGTAGGCCTATGGACTGAACAAGAAACCACCAAAAATTTTCACCAGTCATCGTTCTCACAACACTGAGGACCAGTCATTCGAAATGACTTCTCCAGTCATTTTATGCATTGGTAAAAGCACTATGATGAAAAGTGTGATATATTTTCAGGTATCTCCTATACTAATAGAGCCACATGCTCACCGGTTTGCCACATGATGTAGGCCTATGGACTGAACAAGAAACCACCAAAAATTTTCACCAGTCATCGTTCTCTCAACACTGAGGACCAGTCATTCGAAATGACTTCTCCAGTCATTTTATGCATTGGTAAAAGCACTATGATGAAAAGTGTGATATATTTTCAGGTATCTCCTATACTAATAGAGCCACATGCTCACCGGTTTGCCACATGATGTAGGCCTATGGACTGAACAAGAAACCACCAAAAATTTTAACCAGTCATCGTTCTCACAACACTGAGGACCAGTCATTCGAAATGACTTCTCCATGCATTTTATGCATTGGTAAAAGCACTATGATGAAAAGTGTGATATGTTTTCAGGTATCTCCTATACTAAGAGAGCCACATGCTCACCGGTTTGCCACATGATGTAGGCCTATGGACTGAACAAGAAACCACCAAAAATTTTAACCAGTCATCGTTCTCACAACACTGAGGACCAGTCATTCGAAATGACTTCTCCATGCATTTTATGCATTGGTAAAAGCACTATGATGAAAAGTGTGATATGTTTTCAGGCATCTCCTATACTAATAGAGCCACATGCTCACCGGTTTGCCACATGATGTAGGCCTATGGACTGAACAAGAAACCACCAAAAATTTTAACCAGTCATCGTTCTCACAACACTGAGGACCAGTCATTCGAAATGACTTCTCCATGCATTTTATGCATTGGTAAAAGCACTATGATGAAAAGTGTGATATGTTTTCAGGTATCTCCTATACTAATAGAGCCACATGCTCACCGGTTTGCCACATGTTGTAGGCCTATGGACTGAACAAGAAACCACCAAAAATTTTAACCAGTCATCGTTCTCACAACACTGAGGACCAGTCATTCGAAATGACTTCTCCATGCATTTTATGCATTGGTAAAAGCACTATGATGAAAAGTGTGATATGTTTTCAGGTATCTCCTATACTAATAGAGCCACATGCTCACCGGTTTGCCACATGATGTAGGCCTATGGACTGAACAAGAAACCATCAAAAATTTTAACCAGTCATCGTTCTCACAACACTGAGGACCAGTCATTCGAAATGACTTCTCCATGCATTTTATGCATTGGTAAAAGCACTATGATGAAAAGTGTGATATGTTTTCAGGTATCTCCTATACTAATAGAGCCACATGCTCACCGGTTTGCCACATGTTGTAGGCCTATGGACTGAACAAGAAACCACCAAAAATTTTAACCAGTCATCGTTCTCACAACACTGAGGACCAGTCATTCGAAATGACTTCTCCATGCATTTTATGCATTGGTAAAAGCACTATGATGAAAATTGTGATATGTTTTCAGGTATCTCCTATACTAATAGAGCCACATGCTCACCGGTTTGCCACATGATGTAGGCCTATGGACTGAACAAGAAACCACCAAAAATTTTAACCAGTCATCGTTCTCACAACACTGAGGACCAGTCATTCGAAATGACTTCTCCATGCATTTTATGCATTGGTAAAAGCACTATGATGAAAAGTGTGATATGTTTTCAGGTATCTCCTATACTAATAGAGCCACATGCTCACCGGTTTGCCACATGATGTAGGCTAATGGACTGAACAAGAAACCACCAAAAATTTTAACCAGTCATCGTTCTCACAACACTGAGGACCAGTCATTCGAAATGACTTCTCCATGCATTTTATGCATTGGTAAAAGCACTATGATGAAAAGTGTGATATGTTTTCAGGTATCTCCTATACTAATAGAGCCACATGCTCACCGGTTTGCCACATGATGTAGGCTAATGGACTGAACAAGAAACCACCAAAAATTTTAACCAGTCATCGTTCTCACAACACTGAGGACCAGTCATTCGAAATGACTTCTCCATGCATTTTATGCATTGGTAAAAGCACTATGATGAAAAGTGTGATATGTTTTCAGGTATCTCCTATACTAATAGAGCCACATGCTCACCGGTTTGCCACATGATGTAGGCCTATGGACTGAACAAGAAACCACCAAAAATTTTAACCAGTCATCGTTCTCACAACACTGAGGACCAGTCATTCGAAATGACTTCTCCATGCATTTTATGCATTGGTAAAAGCACTATGATGAAAGGTGTGATATGTTTTCAGGTATCTCCTATACTAATAGAGCCACATGCTCACCGGTTTGCCACATGATGTAGGCCTATGGACTGAACAAGAAACCACCAAAAATTTTAACCAGTCATCGTTCTCACAACACTGAGGACCAGTCATTCGAAATGACTTCTCCATGCATTTTATGCATTGGTAAAAGCACTATGATGAAAAGTGTGATATGTTTTCAGGTATCTCCTATACTAATAGAGCCACATGCTCACCGGTTTGCCACATGATGTAGGCCTATGGACTGAACAAGAAACCACCAAAAATTTTAACCAGTCATCATTCTCACAACACTGAGGACCAGTCATTCGAAATGACTTCTCCATGCATTTTATGCATTGGTAAAAGCACTATGATGAAAAGTGTGATATGTTTTCAGGTATCTCCTATACTAATAGAGCCACATGCTCACCGGTTTGCCACATGATGTAGGCCTATGGACTGAACAAGAAACCACCAAAAATTTTAACCAGTCATCGTTCTCACAACACTGAGGACCAGTCATTCGAAATGACTTCTCCATGCATTTTATGCATTGGTAAAAGCACTATGATGAAAAGTGTGATGTTTTCAGGTATCTCCTATACTAATAGAGCCACATGCTCACCGGTTTGCCACATGATGTAGGCCTATGGACTGAACAAGAAACCACCAAAAATTTTAACCAGTCATCGTTCTCAATTTTTGGTGGTTTCTTGTTCAGTCCATAGGCCTACATCATGTGGCAAACCGGTGAGCATGTGGCTCTATTAGTATAGGAGATACCTGAAAACATATCACACTTTTCATCATAGTGCTTTTACCAATGCATAAAATGCATGGAGAAGTCATTTCGAATGACTGGTCCTCAGTTTAGTGAGAACGATGACTGGTTAAAATTTTTGGTTGTTTCTTGTTCAGTCCATAGGCCTACATCATGTGGCAAACCGGTGAGCATGTGGCTCTATTAGTATAGGAGATACCTGAAAACATATCACACTTTTCATCATAGTGCTTTTACCAATGCATAAAATGCATGGAGAAGTCATTTCGAATGACTGGTCCTCAGTGTTGTGAGAACGATGACTGGTTAAAATTTTTGGTGGTTTCTTGTTCAGTCCATAGGCCTACATCATGTGGCAAACCGGTGAGCATGTGGCTCTATTAGTATAGGAGATACCTGAAAACATATCACACTTTTCATCATAGTGCTTTTACCAATGCATAAAATGCATGGAGAAGTCATTTCGAATGACTGGTCCTCAGTGTTGTGAGAACGATGACTGGTTAAAATTTTTGGTGGTTTCTTGTTCAGTCCATAGGCCTACATCATGTGGCAAACCGGTGAGCATGTGGCTCTATTAGTATAGGAGATACCTGAAAACATATCACACTTTTCATCATAGTGCTTTTACCAATGCATAAAATGCATGGAGAAGTCATTTCGAATGACTGGTCCTCAGTGTTGTGAGAACGATGACTGGTTAAAATTTTTGGTGGTTTCTTGTTCAGTCCATAGGCCTACATCATGTGGCAAACCGGTGAGCATGTGGCTCTATTAGTATAGGAGATACCTGAAAACATCACACTTTTCATCATAGTGCTTTTACCAATGCATAAAATGCATGGAGAAGTCATTTCGAATGACTGGTCCTCAGTGTTGTGAGAACGATGACTGGTTAAAATTTTTGGTGGTTTCTTGTTCAGTCCATAGGCCTACATCATGTGGCAAAGCGGTGAGCATGTGGCTCTATTAGTAAAGGAGATACCTGAAAACATATCACACTTTTCATCATAGTGCTTTTACCAATGCATAAAATGCATGGAGAAGTCATTTCGAATGACTGGTCCTCAGTGTTGTGAGAACGATGACTGGTTAAAATTTTTGGTGGTTTCTTGTTCAGTCCATAGGCCTACATCATGTGGCAAACCGGTGAGCATGTGGCTCTATTAGTATAGGAGATACCTGAAAACATATCACACTTTTCATCATAGTGCTTTTACCAATGCATAAAATGCATGGAGAAGTCATTTCGAATGACTGGTCCTCAGTGTTGTGAGAACGATGACTGGTTAAAATTTTTGGTGGTTTCTTGTTCAGTCCATAGGCCTACATCATGTGGCAAACCGGTGAGCATGTGGCTCTATTAGTATAGGAGATACCTGAAAACATATCACACTTTTCATCATAGTGCTTTTACCAATGCATAAAATGCATGGAGAAGTCATTTCGAATGACTGGTCCTCAGTGTTGTGAGAACGATGACTGGTTAAAATTTTTGGTGGTTTCTTGTTCAGTCCATAGGCCTACATCATGTGGCAAACCGGTGAGCATGTGGCTCTATTAGTATAGGAGATACCTGAAAACATATCACACTTTTCATCAGTGCTTTTACCAATGCATAAAATGCATGGAGAAGTCATTTCGAATGACTGGTCCTCAGTGTTGTGAGAACGATGACTGGTTAAAATTTTTGGTGGTTTCTTGTTCAGTCCATAGGCCTACATCATGTGGCAAACCGGTGAGCATGTGGCTCTATTAGTATAGGAGATACCTGAAAACATATCACACTTTTCATCATAGTGCTTTTACCAATGCATAAAATGCATGGAGAAGTCATTTCGAATGACTGGTCCTCAGTGTTGTGAGAACGATGACTGGTTAAAATTTTTGGTGGTTTCTTGTTCAGTCCATAGGCCTACATCATGTGGCAAACCGGTGAGCATGTGGCTCTATTAGTATAGGAGATACCTGAAAACATATCACACTTTTCATCATAGTGCTTTTACCAATGCATAAAATGCATGGAGAAGTCATTTCGAATGACTGGTCCTCAGTGTTGTGAGAACGATGACTGGTTAAAATTTTTGGTGGTTTCTTGTTCAGTCCATTAGCCTACATCATGTGGCAAACCGGTGAGCATGTGGCTCTATTAGTATAGGAGATACCTGAAAACATATCACACTTTTCATCATAGTGCTTTTACCAATGCATAAAATGCATGGAGAAGTCATTTCGAATGACTGGTCCTCAGTGTTGTGAGAACGATGACTGGTTAAAATTTTTGTTGGTTTCTTGTTCAGTCCATTAGCCTACATCATGTGGCAAACCGGTGAGCATGTGGCTCTATTAGTATAGGAGATACCTGAAAACATATCACACTTTTCATCATAGTGCTTTTACCAATGCATAAAATGCATGGAGAAGTCATTTCGAATGACTGGTCCTCAGTGTTGTGAGAACGATGACTGGTTAAAATTTTTGGTGGTTTCTTGTTCAGTCCATTAGCCTACATCATGTGGCAAACCGGTGAGCATGTGGCTCTATTAGTATAGGAGATACCTGAAAACATATCACACTTTTCATCATAGTGCTTTTACCAATGCATAAAATGCATGGAGAAGTCATTTCGAATGACTGGTCCTCAGTGTTGTGAGAACGATGATTGGTAAAATTTTTGATGGTTTCTTGTTCAGTCCATAGGCCTACATCATGTGGCAAACCGGTGAGCATGTGGCTCTATTAGTATAGGAGATACCTGAAAACATATCACACTTTTCATCATAGTGCTTTTAACAATGCATAAAATGCATGGAGAAGTCATTTCGAATGACTGGTCCTCAGTGTTGTGAGAACGATGACTGGTTAAAATTTTTGGTGGTTTCTTGTTCAGTCCATAGGCCTACAACATGTGGCAAACCGGTGAGCATGTGGCTCTATTAGTATAGGAGATACCTGAAAACATATCACACTTTTCATCATAGTGCTTTTACCAATGCATAAAATGCATGGAGAAGTCATTTCGAATGACTGGTCCTCAGTGTTGTGAGAACGATGACTGGTTAAAATTTTTGGTGGTTTCTTGTTCAGTCCATAGGCCTACATCATGTGGCAAACCGGTGAGCATGTGGCTCTATTAGTATAGGAGATACCTGAAAACATCACACTTTTCATCATAGTGCTTTTACCAATGCATAAAATGCATGGAGAAGTCATTTCGAATGACTGGTCCTCAGTGTTGTGAGAACGATGACTGGTTAAAATTTTTGGTGGTTTCTTGTTCAGTCCATAGGCCTACATCATGTGGCAAACCGGTGAGCATGTGGCTCTATTAGTATAGGAGATACCTGAAAACATATCACACTTTTCATCATAGTGCTTTTACCAATGCATAAAATGCATGGATAAGTCATTTCGAATGACTGGTCCTCAGTGTTGTGAGAACGATGACTGGTTAAAATTTTTGGTGGTTTCTTGTTCAGTCCATAGGCCTACATCATGTGGCAAACCGGTGAGCATGTGGCTCTATTAGTATAGGAGATACCTGAAAACATATCACACTTTTCATCAGAGCTTTTACCAATGCATAAAATGCATGGAGAAGTCATTTCGAATGACTGGTCCTCAGTGTTGTGAGAACGATGACTGGTTAAAATTTTTGGTGGTTTCTTGTTCAGTCCATAGGCCTACATCATGTGGCAAACCGGTGAGCATGTGGCTCTATTAGTATAGGAGATACCTGAAAACATATCACACCTTTCATCATAGTGCTTTTACCAATGCATAAAATGCATGGAGAAGTCATTTCGAATGACTGGTCCTCAGTGTTGTGAGAACGATGACTGGTTAAAATTTTTGGTGGTTTCTTGTTCAGTCCATAGGCCTACATCATGTGGCAAACCGGTGAGCATGTGGCTCTATTAGTATAGGAGATACCTGAAAACATATCACACTTTTCATCATAGTGCTTTTACCAATGCATAAAATGCATGGAGAAGTCATTTCGAATGACTGGTCCTCAGTGTTGTGAGAACGATGACTGGTTAAAATTTTTGGTGGTTTCTTGTTCAGTCCATTAGCCTACATCATGTGGCAAACCGGTGAGCATGTGGCTCTATTAGTATAGGAGATACCTGAAAACATATCACACTTTTCATCATAGTGCTTTTACCAATGCATAAAATGCATGGAGAAGTCATTTCGAATGACTGGTCCTCAGTGTTGTGAGAACGATGACTGGTTAAAATTTTTGGTGGTTTCTTGTTCAGTCCATTAGCCTACATCATGTGGCAAACCGGTGAGCATGTGGCTCTATTAGTATAGGAGATACCTGAAAACATATCACACTTTTCATCATAGTGCTTTTACCAATGCATAAAATGCATGGAGAAGTCATTTCGAATGACTGGTCCTCAGTGTTGTGAGAACGATGACTGGTTAAAATTTTTGGTGGTTTCTTGTTCAGTCCATAGGCCTACATCATGTGGCAAACCGGTGAGCATGTGGCTCTATTAGTATAGGAGATACCTGAAAACATATCACACTTTTCATCATAGTGCTTTTACCAATGCATAAAATGCATGGAGAAGTCATTTCGAATGACTGGTCCTCAGTGTTGTGAGAACGATGACTGGTTAAAATTTTTGGTGGTTTCTTGTTCAGTCCATTAGCCTACATCATGTGGCAAACCGGTGAGCATGTGGCTCTATTAGTATAGGAGATACCTGAAAACATATCACACTTTTCATCAGAGCTTTTACCAATGCATAAAATGCATGGAGAAGTCATTTCGAATGACTGGTCCTCAGTGTTGTGAGAACGATGACTGGTTAAAATTTTTGGTGGTTTCTTGTTCAGTCCATAGGCCTACATCATGTGGCAAACCGGTGAGCATGTGGCTCTATTAGTATAGGAGATACCTGAAAACATATCACACCTTTCATCATAGTGCTTTTACCAATGCATAAAATGCATGGAGAAGTCATTTCGAATGACTGGTCCTCAGTGTTGTGAGAACGATGACTGGTTAAAATTTTTGGTGGTTTCTTGTTCAGTCCATTAGCCTACATCATGTGGCAAACCGGTGAGCATGTGGCTCTATTAGTATAGGAGATACCTGAAAACATATCACACCTTTCATCATAGTGCTTTTACCAATGCATAAAATGCATGGAGAAGTCATTTCGAATGACTGGTCCTCAGTGTTGTGAGAACGATGACTGGTTAAAATTTTTGGTGGTTTCTTGTTCAGTCCATAGGCCTACATCATGTGGCAAACCGGTGAGCATGTGGCTCTATTAGTATAGGAGATACCTGAAAACATATCACACTTTTCATCATAGTGCTTTTACCAATGCATAAAATGCATGGAGAAGTCATTTCGAATGACTGGTCCTCAGTGTTGTGAGAACGATGACTGGTTAAAATTTTTGGTGGTTTCTTGTTCAGTCCATTAGCCTACATCATGTGGCAAACCGGTGAGCATGTGGCTCTATTAGTATAGGAGATACCTGAAAACATATCACACTTTTCATCATAGTGCTTTTACCAATGCATAAAATGCATGGAGAAGTCATTTCGAATGACTGGTCCTCAGTGTTGTGAGAACGATGACTGGTTAAAATTTTTGGTGGTTTCTTGTTCAGTCCATTAGCCTACATCATGTGGCAAACCGGTGAGCATGTGGCTCTATTAGTATAGGAGATACCTGAAAACATATCACACTTTTCATCATAGTGCTTTTACCAATGCATAAAATGCATGGAGAAGTCATTTCGAATGACTGGTCCTCAGTGTTGTGAGAACGATGACTGGTTAAAATTTTTGGTGGTTTCTTGTTCAGTCCATAGGCCTACATCATGTGGCAAACCGGTGAGCATGTGGCTCTATTAGTATAGGAGATACCTGAAAACATATCACACTTTTCATCATAGTGCTTTTACCAATGCATAAAATGCATGGAGAAGTCATTTCGAATGACTGGTCCTCAGTGTTGTGAGAACGATGACTGGTTAAAATTTTTGGTGGTTTCTTGTTCAGTCCATTAGCCTACATCATGTGGCAAACCGGTGAGCATGTGGCTCTATTAGTATAGGAGATACCTGAAAACATATCACACTTTTCATCATAGTGCTTTTACCAATGCATAAAATGCATGGAGAAGTCATTTCGAATGACTGGTCCTCAGTGTTGTGAGAACGATGACTGGTTAAAATTTTTGGTGGTTTCTTGTTCAGTCCATTAGCCTACATCATGTGGCAAACCGGTGAGCATGTGGCTCTATTAGTATAGGAGATACCTGAAAACATATCACACTTTTCATCATAGTGCTTTTACCAATGCATAAAATGCATGGAGAAGTCATTTCGAATGACTGGTCCTCAGTGTTGTGAGAACGATGACTGGTTAAAATTTTTGGTGGTTTCTTGTTCAGTCCATTAGCCTACATCATGTGGCAAACCGGTGAGCATGTGGCTCTATTAGTATAGGAGATACCTGAAAACATATCACACTTTTCATCATAGTGCTTTTACCAATGCATAAAATGCATGGAGAAGTCATTTCGAATGACTGGTCCTCAGTGTTGTGAGAACGATGACTGGTTAAAATTTTTGGTGGTTTCTTGTTCAGTCCATAGGCCTACATCATGTGGCAAACCGGTGAGCATGTGGCTCTATTAGTATAGGAGATACCTGAAAACATATCACACTTTTCATCATAGTGCTTTTACCAATGCATAAAATGCATGGAGAAGTCATTTCGAATGACTGGTCCTCAGTGTTGTGAGAACGATGACTGGTTAAAATTTTTGGTGGTTTCTTGTTCAGTCCATTAGCCTACATCATGTGGCAAACCGGTGAGCATGTGGCTCTATTAGTATAGGAGATACCTGAAAACATATCACACTTTTCATCATAGTGCTTTTACCAATGCATAAAATGCATGGAGAAGTCATTTCGAATGACTGGTCCTCAGTGTTGTGAGAACGATGACTGGTTAAAATTTTTGATGGTTTCTTGTTCAGTCCATAGGCCTACATCATGTGGCAAACCGGTGAGCATGTGGCTCTATTAGTATAGGAGATACCTGAAAACATATCACACTTTTCATCATAGTGCTTTTACCAATGCATAAAATGCATGGAGAAGTCATTTCGAATGACTGGTCCTCAGTGTTGTGAGAACGATGACTGGTTAAAATTTTTGGTGGTTTCTTGTTCAGTCCATAGGCCTACAACATGTGGCAAACCGGTGAGCATGTGGCTCTATTAGTATAGGAGATACCTGAAAACATATCACACTTTTCATCATAGTGCTTTTACCAATGCAGAAAATGCATGGAGAAGTCATTTCGAATGACTGGTCCTCAGTGTTGTGAGAACGATGACTGGTTAAAATTTTTGATGGTTTCTTGTTCAGTCCATAGGCCTACATCATGTGGCAAACCGGTGAGCATGTGGCTCTATTAGTATAGGAGATACCTGAAAACATATCACACTTTTCATCATAGTGCTTTTACCAATGCATAAAATGCATGGAGAAGTCATTTCGAATGACTGGTCCTCAGTGTTGTGAGAACGATGACTGGTTAAAATTTTTGGTGGTTTCTTGTTCAGTCCATAGGCCTACAACATGTGGCAAACCGGTGAGCATGTGGCTCTATTAGTATAGGAGATACCTGAAAACATATCACACTTTTCATCATAGTGCTTTTACCAATGCATAAAATGCATGGAGAAGTCATTTCGAATGACTGGTCCTCAGTGTTGTGAGAACGATGACTGGTTAAAATTTTTGGTGGTTTCTTGTTCAGTCCATAGGCCTACATCATGTGGCAAACCGGTGAGCATGTGGCTCTATTAGTATAGGAGATGCCTGAAAACATATCACACTTTTCATCATAGTGCTTTTACCAATGCATAAAATGCATGGAGAAGTCATTTCGAATGACTGGTCCTCAGTGTTGTGAGAACGATGACTGGTTAAAATTTTTGGTGGTTTCTTGTTCAGTCCATAGGCCTACATCATGTGGCAAACCGGTGAGCATGTGGCTCTCTTAGTATAGGAGATACCTGAAAACATATCACACTTTTCATCATAGTGCTTTTACCAATGCATAAAATGCATGGAGAAGTCATTTCGAATGACTGGTCCTCAGTGTTGTGAGAACGATGACTGGTTAAAATTTTTGGTGGTTTCTTGTTCAGTCCATAGGCCGACATCATGTGGCAAACCGGTGAGCATGTGGCTCTATTAGTATAGGAGATACCTGAAAACATATCACACTTTTTATCATAGTGCTTTTACCAATGCATAAAATGCATGGAGAAGTCATTTCGAATGACTGGTCCTCAGTGTTGTGAGAACGATGACTGGTTAAAATTTTTGGTGGTTTCTTGTTCAGTCCATAGGCCTACATCATGTGGCAAGCCGGTGAGCATGTGGCTCTATTAGTATAGGAGATACCTGAAAACATATCACACTTTTCATCATAGTGCTTTTACCAATGCATAAAATGCATGGAGAAGTCATTTCGAATGACTGGTCCTCAGTGTTGTGAGAACGATGACTGGTTAAAATTTTTGGTGGTTTCTTGTTCAGTCCATAGGCCGACATCATGTGGCAAACCGGTGAGCATGTGGCTCTATTAGTATAGGAGATACCTGAAAACATATCACACTTTTTATCATAGTGCTTTTACCAATGCATAAAATGCATGGAGAAGTCATTTCGAATGACTGGTCCTCAGTGTTGTGAGAACGATGACTGGTTAAAATTTTTGGTGGTTTCTTGTTCAGTCCATAGGCCTACATCATGTGGCAAGCCGGTGAGCATGTGGCTCTATTAGTATAGGAGATACCTGAAAACATATCACACTTTTCATCATAGTGCTTTTACCAATGCATAAAATGCATGGAGAAGTCATTTCGAATGACTGGTCCTCAGTGTTGTGAGAACGATGACTGGTTAAAATTTTTGGTGGTTTCTTGTTCAGTCCATAGGCCTACATCATGTGGCAAACCGGTGAGCATGTGGCTCTATTAGTATAGGAGATACCTGAAAATATATCACACTTTTCATCATAGTGCTTTTACCAATGCATAAAATGACTGGAGAAGTCATTTCGAATGACTGGTCCTCAGTGTTGTGAGAACGATGACTGGTGAAAATTTTTGGTGGTTTCTTGTTCAGTCCATAGGCCTACATCATGTGGCAAACCGGTGAGCATGTGGCTCTATTAGTATAGGAGATACCTGAAAACATATCACACTTTTCATCATAGTGCTTTTACCAATGCATAAAATGCATGGAGAAGTCATTTCGAATGACTGGTCCTCAGTGTTGTGAGAACGATGACTGGTTAAAATTTTTGGTGGTTTCTTGTTCAGTCCATAGGCCTACATCATGTGGCAAACCGGTGAGCATGTGGCTCTATTAGTATAGGAGATACCTGAAAACATATCACACTTTTCATCATAGTGCTTTTACCAATGCATAAAATGCATGGAGAAGTCATTTCGAATGACTGGTCCTCAGTGTTGTGAGAACGATGACTGGTTAAAATTTTTGGTGGTTTCTTTTTCAGTCCATAGGCCTACATCATGTGGCAAACCGGTGAGCATGTGGCTCTATTAGTATAGGAGATACCTGAAAACATATCACACTTTTCATCATAGTGCTTTTACCAATGCATAAAATGCATGGAGAAGTCATTTCGAATGACTGGTCCTCAGTGTTGTGAGAATGATGACTGGTTAAAATTTTTGGTGGTTTCTTGTTCAGTCCATAGGCCTACATCATGTGGCAAACCGGTGAGCATGTGGCTCTATTAGTATAGGAGATACCTGAAAACATATCACACTTTTCATCATAGTGCTTTTACCAATGCATAAAATGCATGGAGAAGTCATTTCGAATGACTGGTCCTCAGTGTTGTGAGAACGATGACTGGTTAAAATTTTTGGTGGTTTCTTGTTCAGTCCATAGGCCTACATCATGTGGCAAACCGGTGAGCATGTGGCTCTATTAGTATAGGAGATACCTGAAAACATATCACACTTTTCATCAGTGCTTTTACCAATGCATAAAATGCATGGAGAAGTCATTTCGAATGACTGGTCCTCAGTGTTGTGAGAACGATGACTGGTTAAAATTTTTGGTGGTTTCTTGTTCAGTCCATAGGCCTACATCATGTGGCAAACCGGTGAGCATGTGGCTCTATTAGTATAGGAGATACCTGAAAACATATCACACTTTTCATCATAGTGCTTTTACCAATGCATAAAATGCATGGAGAAGTCATTTCGAATGACTGGTCCTCAGTGTTGTGAGAACGATGACTGGTTAAAATTTTTGGTGGTTTCTTGTTCAGTCCATAGGCCTACATCATGTGGCAAGCCGGTGAGCATGTGGCTCTATTAGTATAGGAGATACCTGAAAACATATCACACTTTTCATCATAGTGCTTTTACCAATGCATAAAATGCATGGAGAAGTCATTTCGAATGACTGGTCCTCAGTGTTGTGAGAACGATGACTGGTTAAAATTTTTGGTGGTTTCTTGTTCAGTCCATAGGCCTACATCATGTGGCAAACCGGTGAGCATGTGGCTCTATTAGTATAGGAGATACCTGAAAACATATCACACTTTTCATCATAGTGCTTTTACCAATGCATAAAATGCATGGAGAAGTCATTTCGAATGACTGGTCCTCAGTGTTGTGAGAACGATGACTGGTTAAAATTTTTGGTGGTTTCTTGTTCAGTCCATAGGCCTACATCATGTGGCAAACCGGTGAGCATGTGGCTCTATTAGTATAGGAGATACCTGAAAACATATCACACTTTTCATCATAGTGCTTTTACCAATGCATAAAATGCATGGAGAAGTCATTTCGAATGACTGGTCCTCAGTGTTGTGAGAATGATGACTGGTTAAAATTTTTGGTGGTTTCTTGTTCAGTCCATAGGCCTACATCATGTGGCAAACCGGTGAGCATGTGGCTCTATTAGTATAGGAGATACCTGAAAACATATCACACTTTTCATCATAGTGCTTTTACCAATGCATAAAATGCATGGAGAAGTCATTTCGAATGACTGGTCCTCAGTGTTGTGAGAACGATGACTGGTTAAAATTTTTGGTGGTTTCTTGTTCAGTCCATAGGCCTACATCATGTGGCAAACCGGTGAGCATGTGGCTCTATTAGTATAGGAGATACCTGAAAACATATCACACTTTTCATCAGTGCTTTTACCAATGCATAAAATGCATGGAGAAGTCATTTCGAATGACTGGGCCTCAGTGTTGTGAGAACGATGACTGGTTAAAATTTTTGGTGGTTTCTTGTTCAGTCCATAGGCCTACATCATGTGGCAAACCGGTGAGCATGTGGCTCTATTAGTATAGGAGATACCTGAAAACATATCACACTTTTCATCATAGTGCTTTTACCAATGCATAAAATGCATGGAGAAGTCATTTCGAATGACTGGTCCTCAGTGTTGTGAGAACGATGACTGGTTAAAATTTTTGGTGGTTTCTTGTTCAGTCCATAGGCCTACATCATGTGGCAAACCGGTGAGCATGTGGCTCTATTAGTATAGGAGATACCTGAAAACATATCACACTTTTCATCATAGTGCTTTTACCAATGCATAAAATGCATGGAGAAGTCATTTCGAATGACTGGTCCTCAGTGTTGTGAGAACGATGACTGGTTAAAATTTTTGGTGGTTTCTTGTTCAGTCCATTAGCCTACATCATGTTGCAAACCGGTGAGCATGTGGCTCTATTAGTATAGGAGATACCTGAAAACATATCACACTTTTCATCATAGTGCTTTTACCAATGCATAAAATGCATGGAGAAGTCATTTCGAATGACTGGTCCTCAGTGTTGTGAGATCGATGGCTGGTTAAAATTTTTGGTGGTTTCTTGTTCAGTCCATAGGCCTACATCATGTGGCAAACCGGTGAGCATGTGGCTCTATTAGTATAGGAGATACCTGAAAACATATCACACTTTTCATCATAGTGCTTTTACCAATGCATAAAATGCATGGAGAAGTCATTTCGAATGACTGGTCCTCAGTGTTGTGAGAACGATGACTGGTTAAAATTTTTGGTGGTTTCTTGTTCAGTCCATTAGCCTACATCATGTGGCAAACCGGCGAGCATGTGGCTCTATTAGTATAGGAGATACCTGAAAACATATCACACTGTTCATCATAGTGCTTTTACCAATGCATAAAATGCATGGAGAAGTCATTTCGAATGACTGGTCCTCAGTGTTGTGAGAACGATGACTGGTTAAAATTTTTGGTGGTTTCTTGTTCAGTCCATAGGCCTACATCATGTGGCAAACAGGTGAGCATGTGGCTCTATTAGTATAGGAGATACCTGAAAACATATCACACTTTTCATCATAGTGCTTTTATCAATGCATAAAATGCATGGAGAAGTCATTTCGAATGACTGGTCCTCAGTGTTGTGAGAACGATGACTGGTTAAAATTTTTGGTGGTTTCTTGTTCAGTCCATAGGCCTACATCATGTGGCAAACCGGTGAGCATGTGGCTCTATTAGTATAGGAGATACCTGAAAACATATCACACTTTTCATCATAGTGCTTTTACCAATGCATAAAATGCATGGAGAAGTCATTTCGAATGACTGGTCCTCAGTGTTGTGAGAACGATGACTGGTTAAAATTTTTGGTGGTTTCTTGTTCAGTCCATAGGCCTACATCATGTGGCAAACCGGTGAGCATGTGGCTCTATTAGTATAGGAGATACCTGAAAACATATCACACTTTTCATCATAGTGCTTTTACCAATGCATAAAATGCATGGAGAAGTCATTTCGAATGACTGGTCCTCAGTGTTGTGAGAATGATGACTGGTTAAAATTTTTGGTGGTTTCTTGTTCAGTCCATAGGCCTACATCATGTGGCAAACCGGTGAGCATGTGGCTCTATTAGTATAGGAGATACCTGAAAACATATCACACTTTTCATCATAGTGCTTTTACCAATGCATAAAATGCATGGAGAAGTCATTTCGAATGACTGGTCCTCAGTGTTGTGAGAACGATGACTGGTTAAAATTTTTGGTGGTTTCTTGTTCAGTCCATAGGCCTACATCATGTGGCAAACCGGTGAGCATGTGGCTCTATTAGTATAGGAGATACCTGAAAACATATCACACTTTTCATCAGTGCTTTTACCAATGCATAAGATGCATGGAGAAGTCATTTCGAATGACTGGTCCTCAGTGTTGTGAGAACGATGACTGGTTAAAATTTTTGGTGGTTTCTTGTTCAGTCCATAGGCCTACATCATGTGGCAAACCGGTGAGCATGTGGCTCTATTAGTATAGGAGATACCTGAAAACATATCACACTTTTAATCATAGTGCTTTTACCAATGCATAAAATGCATGGAGAAGTCATTTCGAATGACTGGTCCTCAGTGTTGTGAGAACGATGACTGGTTAAAATTTTTGGTGGTTTCTTGTTCAGTCCATAGGCCTACATCATGTGGCAAACCGGTGAGCATGTGGCTCTATTAGTATAGGAGATACCTGAAAACATATCACACTTTTCATCATAGTGCTTTTACCAATGCATAAAATGCATGGAGAAGTCATTTCGAATGACTGGTCCTCAGTGTTGTGAGAACGATGACTGGTTAAAATTTTTAGTGGTTTCTTGTTCAGTCCATTAGCCTACATCATGTTGCAAACCGGTGAGCATGTGGCTCTATTAGTATAGGAGATACCTGAAAACATATCACACTTTTCATCATAGTGCTTTTACCAATGCATAAAATGCATGGAGAAGTCATTTCGAATGACTGGTCCTCAGTGTTGTGAGATCGATGGCTGGTTAAAATTTTTGGTGGTTTCTTGTTCAGTCCATAGGCCTACATCATGTGGCAAACCGGTGAGCATGTGGCTCTATTAGTATAGGAGATACCTGAAAACATATCACACTTTTCATCATAGTGCTTTTACCAATGCATAAAATGCATGGAGAAGTCATTTCGAATGACTGGTCCTCAGTGTTGTGAGAACGATGACTGGTTAAAATTTTTGGTGGTTTCTTGTTCAGTCCATTAGCCTACATCATGTGGCAAACCGGCGAGCATGTGGCTCTATTAGTATAGGAGATACCTGAAAACATATCACACTTTTCATCATAGTGCTTTTACCAATGCATAAAATGCATGGAGAAGTCATTTCGAATGACTGGTCCTCAGTGTTGTGAGAACGATGACTGGTTAAAATTTTTGGTGGTTTCTTGTTCAGTCCATAGGCCTACATCATGTGGCAAACCGGTGAGCATGTGGCTCTATTAGTATAGGAGATACCTGAAAACATATCACACTTTTCATCATAGTGCTTTTATCAATGCATAAAATGCATGGAGAAGTCATTTCGAATGACTGGTCCTCAGTGTTGTGAGAACGATGACTGGTTAAAATTTTTGGTGGTTTCTTGTTCAGTCCATAGGCCTACATCATGTGGCAAACCGGTGAGCATGTGGCTCTATTAGTATAGGAGATACCTGAAAACATATCACACTTTTCATCATAGTGCTTTTACCAATGCATAAAATGCATGGAGAAGTCATTTCGAATGACTGGTCCTCAGTATTGTGAGAACGATGACTGGTTAAAATTTTTGGTGGTTTCTTGTTCAGTCCATAGGCCTACATCATGTGGCAAACCGGTGAGCATGTGGCTCTATTAGTATAGGAGATACCTGAAAACATATCACACTTTTCATCAGTGCTTTTACCAATGCATAAAATGCATGGAGAAGTCATTTCGAATGACTGGGCCTCAGTGTTGTGAGAACGATGACTGGTTAAAATTTTTGGTGGTTTCTTGTTCAGTCCATAGGCCTACATCATGTGGCAAACCGGTGAGCATGTGGCTCTATTAGTATAGGAGATACCTGAAAACATATCACACTTTTCATCATAGTGCTTTTACCAATGCATAAAATGCATGGAGAAGTCATTTCGAATGACTGGTCCTCAGTGTTGTGAGAACGATGACTGGTTAAAATTTTTGGTGGTTTCTTGTTCAGTCCATAGGCCTACATCATGTGGCAAACCGGTGAGCATGTGGCTCTATTAGTATAGGAGATACCTGAAAACATATCACACTTTTCATCATAGTGCTTTTACCAATGCATAAAATGCATGGAGAAGTCATTTCGAATGACTGGTCCTCAGTGTTGTGAGAACGATGACTGGTTAAAATTTTTGGTGGTTTCTTGTTCAGTCCATTAGCCTACATCATGTTGCAAACCGGTGAGCATGTGGCTCTATTAGTATAGGAGATACCTGAAAACATATCACACTTTTCATCATAGTGCTTTTACCAATGCATAAAATGCATGGAGAAGTCATTTCGAATGACTGGTCCTCAGTGTTGTGAGATCGATGGCTGGTTAAAATTTTTGGTGGTTTCTTGTTCAGTCCATAGGCCTACATCATGTGGCAAACCGGTGAGCATGTGGCTCTATTAGTATAGGAGATACCTGAAAACATATCACACTTTTCATCATAGTGCTTTTACCAATGCATAAAATGCATGGAGAAGTCATTTCGAATGACTGGTCCTCAGTGTTGTGAGAACGATGACTGGTTAAAATTTTTGGTGGTTTCTTGTTCAGTCCATTAGCCTACATCATGTGGCAAACCGGCGAGCATGTGGCTCTATTAGTATAGGAGATACCTGAAAACATATCACACTGTTCATCATAGTGCTTTTACCAATGCATAAAATGCATGGAGAAGTCATTTCGAATGACTGGTCCTCAGTGTTGTGAGAACGATGACTGGTTAAAATTTTTGGTGGTTTCTTGTTCAGTCCATAGGCCTACATCATGTGGCAAACAGGTGAGCATGTGGCTCTATTAGTATAGGAGATACCTGAAAACATATCACACTTTTCATCATAGTGCTTTTATCAATGCATAAAATGCATGGAGAAGTCATTTCGAATGACTGGTCCTCAGTGTTGTGAGAACGATGACTGGTTAAAATTTTTGGTGGTTTCTTGTTCAGTCCATAGGCCTACATCATGTGGCAAACCGGTGAGCATGTGGCTCTATTAGTATAGGAGATACCTGAAAACATATCACACTTTTCATCATAGTGCTTTTACCAATGCATAAAATGCATGGAGAAGTCATTTCGAATGACTGGTCCTCAGTGTTGTGAGAACGATGACTGGTTAAAATTTTTGGTGGTTTCTTGTTCAGTCCATAGGCCTACATCATGTGGCAAACCGGTGAGCATGTGGCTCTATTAGTATAGGAGATACCTGAAAACATATCACACTTTTCATCATAGTGCTTTTACCAATGCATAAAATGCATGGAGAAGTCATTTCGAATGACTGGTCCTCAGTGTTGTGAGAATGATGACTGGTTAAAATTTTTGGTGGTTTCTTGTTCAGTCCATAGGCCTACATCATGTGGCAAACCGGTGAGCATGTGGCTCTATTAGTATAGGAGATACCTGAAAACATATCACACTTTTCATCATAGTGCTTTTACCAATGCATAAAATGCATGGAGAAGTCATTTCGAATGACTGGTCCTCAGTGTTGTGAGAACGATGACTGGTTAAAATTTTTGGTGGTTTCTTGTTCAGTCCATAGGCCTACATCATGTGGCAAACCGGTGAGCATGTGGCTCTATTAGTATAGGAGATACCTGAAAACATATCACACTTTTCATCAGTGCTTTTACCAATGCATAAGATGCATGGAGAAGTCATTTCGAATGACTGGTCCTCAGTGTTGTGAGAACGATGACTGGTTAAAATTTTTGGTGGTTTCTTGTTCAGTCCATAGGCCTACATCATGTGGCAAACCGGTGAGCATGTGGCTCTATTAGTATAGGAGATACCTGAAAACATATCACACTTTTAATCATAGTGCTTTTACCAATGCATAAAATGCATGGAGAAGTCATTTCGAATGACTGGTCCTCAGTGTTGTGAGAACGATGACTGGTTAAAATTTTTGGTGGTTTCTTGTTCAGTCCATAGGCCTACATCATGTGGCAAACCGGTGAGCATGTGGCTCTATTAGTATAGGAGATACCTGAAAACATATCACACTTTTCATCATAGTGCTTTTACCAATGCATAAAATGCATGGAGAAGTCATTTCGAATGACTGGTCCTCAGTGTTGTGAGAACGATGACTGGTTAAAATTTTTAGTGGTTTCTTGTTCAGTCCATTAGCCTACATCATGTTGCAAACCGGTGAGCATGTGGCTCTATTAGTATAGGAGATACCTGAAAACATATCACACTTTTCATCATAGTGCTTTTACCAATGCATAAAATGCATGGAGAAGTCATTTCGAATGACTGGTCCTCAGTGTTGTGAGATCGATGGCTGGTTAAAATTTTTGGTGGTTTCTTGTTCAGTCCATAGGCCTACATCATGTGGCAAACCGGTGAGCATGTGGCTCTATTAGTATAGGAGATACCTGAAAACATATCACACTTTTCATCATAGTGCTTTTACCAATGCATAAAATGCATGGAGAAGTCATTTCGAATGACTGGTCCTCAGTGTTGTGAGAACGATGACTGGTTAAAATTTTTGGTGGTTTCTTGTTCAGTCCATTAGCCTACATCATGTGGCAAACCGGCGAGCATGTGGCTCTATTAGTATAGGAGATACCTGAAAACATATCACACTTTTCATCATAGTGCTTTTACCAATGCATAAAATGCATGGAGAAGTCATTTCGAATGACTGGTCCTCAGTGTTGTGAGAACGATGACTGGTTAAAATTTTTGGTGGTTTCTTGTTCAGTCCATAGGCCTACATCATGTGGCAAACCGGTGAGCATGTGGCTCTATTAGTATAGGAGATACCTGAAAACATATCACACTTTTCATCATAGTGCTTTTATCAATGCATAAAATGCATGGAGAAGTCATTTCGAATGACTGGTCCTCAGTGTTGTGAGAACGATGACTGGTTAAAATTTTTGGTGGTTTCTTGTTCAGTCCATAGGCCTACATCATGTGGCAAACCGGTGAGCATGTGGCTCTATTAGTATAGGAGATACCTGAAAACATATCACACTTTTCATCATAGTGCTTTTACCAATGCATAAAATGCATGGAGAAGTCATTTCGAATGACTGGTCCTCAGTATTGTGAGAACGATGACTGGTTAAAATTTTTGGTGGTTTCTTGTTCAGTCCATAGGCCTACATCATGTGGCAAACCGGTGAGCATGTGGCTCTATTAGTATAGGAGATACCTGAAAACATATCACACTTTTCATCAGTGCTTTTACCAATGCATAAAATGCATGGAGAAGTCATTTCGAATGACTGGTCCTCAGTGTTGTGAGAACGATGACTGGTTAAAATTTTTGGTGGTTTCTTGTTCAGTCCATAGGCCTACATCATGTGGCAAACCGGTGAGCATGTGGCTCTATTAGTATAGGAGATACCTGAAAACATATCACACTTTTCATCATAGTGCTTTTACCAATGCATAAAATGCATGGAGAAGTAATTTCGAATGACTGGTCCTCAGTGTTGTGAGAACGATGACTGGTTAAAATTTTTGGTGGTTTCTTGTTCAGTCCATTAGCCTACATCATGTGGCAAACCGGCGAGCATGTGGCTCTATTAGTATAGGAGATACCTGAAAACATATCACACTTTTCATCATAGTGCTTTTACCAAGGCATAAAATGCATGGAGAAGTCATTTCGAATGACTGGTCCTCAGTGTTGTGAGAACGATGACTGGTTAAAATTTTTGGTGGTTTCATGTTCAGTCCATAGGCCTACATCATGTGGCAAACCGGTGAGCATGTGGCTCTATTAGTATAGGAGATACCTGAAAACATATCACACTTTTCATCATAGTGCTTTTATCAATGCATAAAATGCATGGAGAAGTCATTTCGAATGACTGGTCCTCAGTGTTGTGAGAACGATGACTGGTTAAAATTTTTGGTGGTTTCTTGTTCAGTCCATAGGCCTACATCATGTGGCAAACCGGTGAGCATGTGGCTCTATTAGTATAGGAGATACCTGAAAACATATCACACTTTTCATCATAGTGCTTTTACCAATGCATAAAATGCATGGAGAAGTCATTTCGAATGACTGGTCCTCAGTGTTGTGAGAACGATGACTGGTTAAAATTTTTGGTGGTTTCTTGTTCAGTCCATAGGCCTACATCATGTGGCAAACCGGTGAGCATGTGGCTCTATTAGTATAGGAGATACCTGAAAACATATCACACTTTTCATCATAGTGCTTTTACCAATGCATAAAATGCATGGAGAAGTCATTTCGAATGACTGGTCCTCAGTGTTGTGAGAACGATGACTGGTTAAAATTTTTGGTGGTTTCTTGTTCAGTCTATAGGCCTACATCATGTGGCAAACCGGTGAGCATGTGGCTCTATTAGTATAGGAGATACCTGAAAACATATCACACTTTTCATCATAGTGCTTTTACCAATGCATAAAATGCATGGAGAAGTCATTTCGAATGACTGGTCCTCAGTGTTGTGAGAACGATGACTGGTTAAAATTTTTGGTGGTTTCTTGTTCAGTCCATTAGCCTACATCATGTGGCAAACCGGTGAGCATGTGGGTCTATTAGTATAGGAGATACCTGAAAACATATCACACTTTTCATCATAGTGCTTTTACCAATGCATAAAATGCATGGAGAAGTCATTTCGAATGACTGGTCCTCAGTGTTGTGAGAACGATGACTGGTTAAAATTTTTGGTGGTTTCTTGTTCAGTCCATTAGCCTACATCATGTGGCAAACCGGTGAGCATGTGGCTCTATTAGTATAGGAGATACCTGAAAACATATCACACTTTTCATCATAGTGCTTTTACCAATGCATAAAATGCATGGAGAAGTCATTTCGAATGACTGGTCCTCAGTGTTGTGAGAACGATGACTGGTTAAAATTTTTGGTGGTTTCTTGTTCAGTCCATAGGCCTACATCATGTGGCAAACCGGTGAGCATGTGGCTCTATTAGTATAGGAGATACCTGAAAACATATCACACTTTTCATCAGTGCTTTTACCAATGCATAAAATGCATGGAGAAGTCATTTCGAATGACTGGTCCTCAGTGTTGTGAGAACGATGACTGGTTAAAATTTTTGGTGGTTTCTTGTTCAGTCCATAGGCCTACATCATGTGGCAAACCGGTGAGCATGTGGCTCTATTAGTATAGGAGATACCTGAAAACATATCACACTTTTCATCATAGTGCTTTTACCAATGCATAAAATGCATGGAGAAGTCATTTCGAATGACTGGTCCTCAGTGTTGTGAGAACGATGACTGGTTAAAATTTTTGGTGGTTTCTTGTTCAGTCTATAGGCCTACATCATGTGGCAAACCGGTGAGCATGTGGCTCTATTAGTATAGGAGATACCTGAAAACATATCACACTTTTCATCATAGTGCTTTTACCAATGCATAAAATGCATGGAGAAGTCATTTCGAATGACTGGTCCTCAGTGTTGTGAGAACGATGACTGGTTAAAATTTTTGGTGGTTTCTTGTTCAGTCCATTAGCCTACATCATGTGGCAAACCGGTGAGCATGTGGCTCTATTAGTATAGGAGATACCTGAAAACATATCACACTTTTCATCATAGTGCTTTTACCAATGCATAAAATGCATGGAGAAGTCATTTCGAATGACTGGTCCTCCGTGTTGTGAGAACGATGACTGGTTAAAATTTTTGGTGGTTTCTTGTTCAGTCCATTAGCCTACATCATGTGGCAAACCGGTGAGCATGTGGCTCTATTAGTATAGGAGATACCTGAAAACATATCACACTTTTCATCATAGTGCTTTTACCAATGCATAAAATGCATGGAGAAGTCATTTCGAATGACTGGTCCTCAGTGTTGTGAGAACGATGACTGGTTAAAATTTTTGGTGGTTTCTTGTTCAGTCCATAGGCCTACATCATGTGGCAAACCGGTGAGCATGTGGCTCTATTAGTATAGGAGATACCTGAAAACATATCACTTTTCATCATAGTGCTTTTACCAATGCATAAAATGCATGGAGAAGTCATTTAGAATGACTGGTCCTCAGTGTTGTGAGAACGATGACTGGTTAAAATTTTTGGTGGTTTCTTGTTCAGTCCATTAGCCTACATCATGTGGCAAACCGGTGAGCATGTGGCTCTATTAGTATAGGAGATACCTGAAAACATATCACACTTTTCATCATAGTGCTTTTACCAATGCATAAAATGCATGGAGAAGTCATTTCGAATGACTGGTCCTCAGTGTTGTGAGAACGATGACTGGTTAAAATTTTTGATGGTTTCTTGTTCAGTCCATAGGCCTACATCATGTGGCAAACCGGTGAGCATGTGGCTCTATTAGTATAGGAGATACCTGAAAACATATCACACTTTTCATCATAGTGCTTTTACCAATGCATAAAATGCATGGAGAAGTCATTTCGAATGACTGGTCCTCAGTGTTGTGAGAACGATGACTGGTTAAAATTTTTGGTGGTTTCTTGTTCAGTCCATAGGCCTACAACATGTGGCAAACCGGTGAGCATGTGGCTCTATTAGTATAGGAGATACCTGAAAACATATCACACTTTTCATCATAGTGCTTTTACCAATGCATAAAATGCATGGAGAAGTCATTTCGAATGACTGGTCCTCAGTGTTGTGAGAACGATGACTGGTTAAAATTTTTGATGGTTTCTTGTTCAGTCCATAGGCCTACATCATGTGGCAAACCGGTGAGCATGTGGCTCTATTAGTATAGGAGATACCTGAAAACATATCACACTTTTCATCATAGTGCTTTTACCAATGCATAAAATGCATGGAGAAGTCATTTCGAATGACTGGTCCTCAGTGTTGTGAGAACGATGACTGGTTAAAATTTTTGGTGGTTTCTTGTTCAGTCCATAGGCCTACAACATGTGGCAAACCGGTGAGCATGTGGCTCTATTAGTATAGGAGATACCTGAAAACATATCACACTTTTCATCATAGTGCTTTTACCAATGCATAAAATGCATGGAGAAGTCATTTCGAATGACTGGTCCTCAGTGTTGTGAGAACGATGACTGGTTAAAATTTTTGGTGGTTTCTTGTTCAGTCCATAGGCCTACATCATGTGGCAAACCGGTGAGCATGTGGCTCTATTAGTATAGGAGATGCCTGAAAACATATCACACTTTTCATCATAGTGCTTTTACCAATGCATAAAATGCATGGAGAAGTCATTTCGAATGACTGGTCCTCAGTGTTGTGAGAACGATGACTGGTTAAAATTTTTGGTGGTTTCTTGTTCAGTCCATAGGCCTATATCATGTGGCAAACCGTAGAGCATGTGGCTCTCTTAGTATAGGAGATACCTGAAAACATATCACACTTTTCATCATAGTGCTTTTACCAATGCATAAAATGCATGGAGAAGTCATTTCGAATGACTGGTCCTCAGTGTTGTGAGAACGATGACTGGTTAAAATTTTTGGTGGTTTCTTGTTCAGTCCATAGGCCGACATCATGTGGCAAACCGGTGAGCATGTGGCTCTATTAGTATAGGAGATACCTGAAAACATATCACACTTTTTATCATAGTGCTTTTACCAATGCATAAAATGCATGGAGAAGTCATTTCGAATGACTGGTCCTCAGTGTTGTGAGAACGATGACTGGTTAAAATTTTTGGTGGTTTCTTGTTCAGTCCATAGGCCTACATCATATGGCAAGCCGGTGAGCATGTGGCTCTATTAGTATAGGAGATACCTGAAAACATATCACACTTTTCATCATAGTGCTTTTACCAATGCATAAAATGCATGGAGAAGTCATTTTGAATGACTGGTCCTCAGTGTTGTGAGAACGATGACTGGTTAAAATTTTTGGTGGTTTCTTGTTCAGTCCATAGGCCTACATCATGTGGCAAACCGGTGAGCATGTGGCTCTATTAGTATAGGAGATACCTGAAAATATATCACACTTTTCATCATAGTGCTTTTACCAATGCATAAAATGACTGGAGAAGTCATTTCGAATGACTGGTCCTCAGTGTTGTGAGAACGATGACTGGTTAAAATTTTTGGTGGTTTCTTGTTCAGTCCATAGGCCTACATCATGTGGCAAACCGGTGAGCATGTGGCTCTATTAGTATAGGAGATACCTGAAAACATATCACACTTTTCATCATAGTGCTTTTACCAATGCATAAAATGCATGGAGAAGTCATTTCGAATGACTGGTCCTCAGTGTTGTGAGAACGATGACTGGTTAAAATTTTTGGTGGTTTCTTGTTCAGTCCATAGGCCTACATCATGTGGCAAACCGGTGAGCATGTGGCTCTATTAGTATAGGAGATACCTGAAAACATATCACACTTTTCATCATAGTGCTTTTACCAATGCATAAAATGCATGGAGAAGTCATTTCGAATGACTGGTCCTCAGTGTTGTGAGAACGATGACTGGTTAAAATTTTTGGTGGTTTCTTGTTCAGTCCATAGGCCTACATCATGTGGCAAACTGTTGAGCATGTGGCTCTATTAGTATAGGAGATACCTGAAAACATATCACACTTTTCATCATAGTGCTTTTACCAATGCATAAAATGCCTGGAGAAGTCATTTCGAATGACTGGTCCTCAGTGTTGTGAGAACGATGACTGGTTAAAATTTTTGGTGGTTTCTTGTTCAGTCCATAGGCCTACATCATGTGGCAAACCGGTGAGCATGTGGCTCTATTAGTATAGGAGATACCTGAAAACATATCACACTTGTCATCATAGTGCTTTTACCAATGCATAAAATGCATGGAGAAGTCATTTCGAATGACTGGTCCTCAGTGTTGTGAGAACAATGACTGGTTAAAATTTTTGGTGGTTTCTTGTTCAGTCCATAGGCCTACATCATGTGGCAAACCGGTGAGCATGTGGCTCTATTAGTATAGGAGATACCTGAAAACATATCACACTTTTCATCATAGTGCTTTTACCAATGCATAAAATGCATGGAGAAGTCATTTCGAATGACTGGTCCTCAGTGTTGTGAGAACGATGACTGGTTAAAATTTTTGGTGGTTTCTTGTTCAGTCCATAGGCCTACATCATGTGGCAAACCGGTGAGCATGTGGCTCTATTAGTATAGGAGATACCTGAAAACATATCACACTTTTCATCATAGTGCTTTTACCAATGCATAAAATGCATGGAGAAGTCATTTCGAATGACTGGTCCTCAGTGTTGTGAGAACGATGACTGGTTAAAATTTTTGGTGGTTTCTTGTTCAGTCCATAGGCCTACATCATGTGGCAAACCGGTGAGCATGTGGCTCTATTAGTATAGGAGATACCTGAAAACATATCACACTTTTCATCATAGTGCTTTTACCAATGCATAAAATGCATGGAGAAGTCATTTCGAATGACTGGTCCTCAGTGTTGTGAGAACGATGACTGGTTAAAATTTTTGGTGGTTTCTTGTTCAGTCCATAGGCCTACATCATGTGGCAAACCGGTGAGCATGTGGCTCTATTAGTATAGGAGATACCTGAAAACATATCACACTTTTCATCATAGTGCTTTTACCAATGCATAAAATGCATGGAGAAGTCATTTCGAATGACTGGTCCTCAGTGTTTTGAGAACGATGACTGGTTAAAATTTTTGGTTGTTTCTTGTTCAGTCCATAGGCCTACATCATGTGGCAAACCGGTGAGCATGTGGCTCTATTAGTATAGGAGATACCTGAAAACATATCACACCTTTCATCATAGTGCTTTTACCAATGCATAAAATGCATGGAGAAGTCATTTCGAATGACTGGTCCTCAGTGTTGTGAGAACGATGACTGGTTAAAATTTTTGGTGGTTTCTTGTTCAGTCCATAGGCCTACATCATGTGGCAAACCGGTGAGCATGTGGCTCTATTAGTATAGGAGATACCTGAAAACATATCACACTTTTCATCATAGTGCTTTTACCAATGCATAAAATGCATGGAGAAGTCATTTCGAATGACTGGTCCTCAGTGTTGTGAGAACGATGACTGGTTAAAATTTTTGGTGGTTTCTTGTTCAGTCCATAGGCCTACATCATGTGGCAAACCGGTGAGCATGTGGCTCTATTAGTATAGGAGATACCTGAAAACATATCACACTTTTCATCATAGTGCTTTTACCAATGCATAAAATGCATGGAGAAGTCATTTCGAATGACTGGTCCTCAGTGTTGTGAGAACGATGACTGGTTAAAATTTTTGGTTGTTTCTTGTTCAGTCCATAGGCGTACATCATGTGGCAAACCGGTGAGCATGTGGCTCTATTAGTATAGGAGATACCTGAAAACATATCACACTTTTCATCATAGTGCTTTTACCAATGCATAAAATGCATGGAGAAGTCATTTCGAATGACTGGTCCTCAGTGTTGTGAGAACGATGACTGGTTAAAATTTTTGGTGGTTTCTTGTTCAGTCCATAGGCCTACATCATGTGGCAAACCAGTGAGCATGTGGCTCTATTAGTATAGGAGATACCTGAAAACATATCACACTTTTCATCATAGTGCTTTTACCAATGCATAAAATGCATGGAGAAGTCATTTCGAATGACTGGTCCTCAGTGTTGTGAGAACGATGACTGGTTAAAATTTTTGGTGGTTTCTTGTTCAGTCCATAGGCCTACATCATGTGGCAAACCGGTGAGCATGTGGCTCTATTAGTATAGGAGATACCTGAAAACATATCACACTTTTCATCATAGTGCTTTTACCAATGCATAAAATGCATGGAGAAGTCATTTCGAATGACTGGTCCTCAGTGTGAGAACGATGACTGGTTAAAATTTTTGGTGGTTTCTTGTTCAGTCCATAGGCCTACATCATGTGGCAAACCGGTGAGCATGTGGCTCTATTAGTATAGGAGATACCTGAAAACATCACACTTTTCATCATAGTGCATTTACCAATGCATAAAATGCATGGAGAAGTCATTTCGAATGACTGGTCCTCAGTGTTGTGAGAACGATGACTGGTTAAAATTTTTGGTGGTTTCTTGTTCAGTCCATAGGCCTACATCATGTGGCAAACCGGTGAGCATGTGGCTCTATTAGTATAGGAGATACCTGAAAACATATCACACTTTTCATCATAGTGCTTTTACCAATGCATAAAATGCATGGAGAAGTCATTTCGAATGACTGGTCCTCAGTGTTGTGAGAACGATGACTGGTTAGAATTTTTGGTGGTTTCTTGTTCAGTCCATAGGCCTACATCATGTGGCAAACCGGTGAGCATGTGGCTCTATTAGTATAGGAGATACCTGAAAACATATCACACTTTTCATCATAGTGCTTTTACCAATGCATAAAATGCATGGAGAAGTCATTTCGAATGACTGGTCCTCAGTGTTGTGAGAACGATGACTGGTTAAAATTTTTGGTGGTTTCTTGTTCAGTCCATAGGCCTACATCATGTGGCAAACCGGTGAGCATGTGGCTCTATTAGTATAGGAGATACCTGAAAACATATCACACTTTTCATCATAGTGCTTTTACCAATGCATAAAATGCATGGAGAAGTCATTTCGAATGACTGGTCCTCAGTGTTGTGAGAACGATGACTGGTTAAAATTTTTGGTGGTTTCTTGTTCAGTCCATAGGCCTACATCATGTGGCAAACCGGTGAGCATGTGGCTCTATTAGTATAGGAGATACCTGAAAACATATCACACTTTTCATCATAGTGCTTTTACCAATGCATAAAATGCATGGAGAAGTCATTTCGAATGACTGGTCCTCAGTGTTGTGAGAACGATGACTGGTTAAAATTTTTGGTGGTTTCTTGTTCAGTCCATAGGCCTACATCATGTGGCAAACCGGTGAGCATGTGGCTCTATTAGTATAGGAGATACCTGAAAACATATCACACTTTTCATCATAGTGCTTTTACCAATGCATAAAATGCATGGAGAAGTCATTTCGAATGACTGGTCCTCAGTGTTGTGAGAACGATGACTGGTTAAAATTTTTGGTGGTTTCTTGTTCAGTCCACAGGCCTACATCATGTGGCAAACCGGTGAGCATGTGGCTCTATTAGTATAGGAGATACCTGAAAACATATCACACTTTTCATCATAGTGCTTTTACCAATGCATAAAATGCATGGAGAAGTCATTTCGAATGACTGGTCCTCAGTGTTGTGAGAACGATGACTGGTTAAAATTTTTGGTGGTTTCTTGTTCAGTCCATAGGCCTACATCATGTGGCAAACCGGTGAGCATGTGGCTCTATTAGTATAGGAGATACCTGAAAACATATCACACTTTTCATCATAGTGCTTTTACCAATGCATAAAATGCATGGAGAAGTCATTTCGAATGACTGGTCCTCAGTGTTGTGAGAACGATGACTGGTTAAAATTTTTGGTGGTTTCTTGTTCAGTCCATAGGCCTACATCATGTGGCAAACTGTTGAGCATGTGGCTCTATTAGTATAGGAGATACCTGAAAACATATCACACTTTTCATCATAGTGCTTTTACCAATGCATAAAATGCCTGGAGAAGTCATTTCGAATGACTGGTCCTCAGTGTTGTGAGAACGATGACTGGTTAAAATTTTTGGTGGTTTCTTGTTCAGTCCATAGGCCTACATCATGTGGCAAACTGTTGAGCATGTGGCTCTATTAGTATAGGAGATACCTGAAAACATATCACACTTTTCATCATAGTGCTTTTACCAATGCATAAAATGCCTGGAGAAGTCATTTCGAATGACTGGTCCTCAGTGTTGTGAGAACGATGACTGGTTAAAATTTTTGGTGGTTTCTTGTTCAGTCCATAGGCCTACATCATGTGGCAAACCGGTGAGCATGTGGCTCTATTAGCATAGGAGATACCTGAAAACATATCACACTTTTCATCATAGTGCTTTTACCAATGCATAAAATGCATGGAGAAGTCATTTCGAATGACTGGTCCTCAGTGTTGTGAGAACGATGACTGGTTAAAATTTTTGGTGGTTTCTTGTTCAGTCCATAGGCCTACATCATGTGGCAAACCGGTGAGCATGTGGCTCTATTAGCATAGGAGATACCTGAAAACATATCACACTTTTCATCATAGTGCTTTTACCAATGCATAAAATGCATGGAGAAGTCATTTCGAATGACTGGTCCTCAGTGTTGTGAGAACAATGACTGGTTAAAATTTTTGGTGGTTTCTTGTTCAGTCCATAGGCCTACATCATGTGGCAAACCGGTGAGCATGTGGCTCTATTAGTATAGGAGATACCTGAAAACATATCACACTTTTCATCATAGTGCTTTTACCAATGCATAAAATGCATGGAGAAGTCATTTCGAATGACTGGTCCTCAGTGTTGTGAGAACGATGACTGGTTAAAATTTTTGGTGTTTTCTTGTTCAGTCCATAGGCCTACATCATGTGGCAAACCGGTGAGCATGTGGCTCTATTAGTATAGGAGATACCTGAAAACATATCACACTTTTCATCATAGTGCTTTTACCAATGCATAAAATGCATGGAGAAGTCATTTCGAATGACTGGTCCTCAGTGTTGTGAGAACGATGACTGGTTAGAATTTTTGGTGGTTTCTTGTTCAGTCCATAGGCCTACATCATGTGGCAAACCGGTGAGCATGTGGCTCTATTAGTATAGGAGATACCTGAAAACATATCACACTTTTCATCATAGTGCTTTTACCAATGCATAAAATGCATGGAGAAGTCATTTCGAATGACTGGTCCTCAGTGTTGTGAGAACGATGACTGGTTAAAATTTTTGGTGGTTTCTTGTTCAGTCCATAGGCCTACATCATGTGGCAAACCGGTGAGCATGTGGCTCTATTAGTATAGGAGATACCTGAAAACATATCACACTTTTCATCATAGTGCTTTTACCAATGCATAAAATGCATGGAGAAGTCATTTCGAATGACTGGTCCTCAGTGTTGTGAGAACGATGACTTGTTAAAATTATTGGTGGTTTCTTGTTCAGTCCATAGGCCTACATCATGTGGCAAACCGGTGAGCATGTGGCTCTATTAGTATAGGAGATACCTGAAAACATATCACACTTTTCATCATAGTGCTTTTACCAATGCATAAAATGCATGGAGAAGTCATTTCGAATGACTGGTCCTCAGTGTTGTGAGAACGATGACTGGTTAAAATTTTTGGTGGTTTCTTGTTCAGTCCATAGGCTTACATCATGTGGCAAACCGGTGAGCATGTGGCTCTATTAGTATAGGAGATACCTGAAAACATATCACACTTTTCATCATAGTGCTTTTACCAATGCATAAAATGCATGGAGAAGTCATTTCGAATGACTGGTCTTCAGTGTTGTGAGAACGATGACTGGTTAAAATTTTTGATGGTTTCTTGTTCAGTCCATAGGCCTACATCATGTGGCAAACCGGTGAGCATGTGGCTCTATTAGTATAGGAGATACCTGAAAACATATCACACTTTTCATCATAGTGCTTTTACCAATGCATAAAATGCATGGAGAAGTCATTTCGAATGACTGGTCCTCAGTGTTGTGAGAACGATGACTGGTTAAAATTTTTGGTGGTTTCTTGTTCAGTCCATAGGCCTACAACATGTGGCAAACCGGTGAGCATGTGGCTCTATTAGTATAGGAGATACCTGAAAACATATCACACTTTTCATCATAGTGCTTTTACCAATGCATAAAATGCATGGAGAAGTCATTTCGAATGACTGGTCCTCAGTGTTGTGAGAACGATGACTGGTTAAAATTTTTGGTGGTTTCTTGTTCAGTCCATAGGCCTACATCATGTGGCAAACCAGTGAGCATGTGGCTCTATTAGTATAGGAGATACCTGAAAACATATCACACTTTTCATCATAGTGCTTTTACCAATGCATAAATGCATGGAGAAGTCATTTCGAATGACTGGTCCTCAGTGTTGTGAGAACAATGACTGGTTAAAATTTTTGGTGGTTTCTTGTTCAGTCCATAGGCCTACATCATGTGGCAAACCGGTGAGCATGTGGCTCTATTAGTATAGGAGATACCTGAAAACATATCACACTTTTCATCATAGTGCTTTTACCAATGCATAAAATGCCTGGAGAAGTCATTTCGAATGACTGGTCCTCAGTGTTGTGAGAACGATGACTGGTTAAAATTTTTGGTGGTTTCTTGTTCAGTCCATAGGCCTACATCATGTGGCAAACCGGTGAGCATGTGGCTCTATTAGTATAGGAGATACCTGAAAACATATCAACCTTTTCATCATAGTGCTTTTACCAATGCATAAAATGCATGGAGAAGTCATTTCGAATGACTGGTCCTCAGTGTTGTGAGAACGATGACTGGTTAAAATTTTTGGTGGTTTCTTGTTCAGTCCATAGGCCTACATCATGTGGCAAACCGGTGAGCATGTGGCTCTATTAGTATAGGAGATACCTGAAAACATATCACACTTTTCATCATAGTGCTTTTACCAATGCATAAAATGCATGGAGAAGTCATTTCGAATGACTGGTCCTCAGTGTTGTGAGAACGATGACTGGTTAAAATTTTTGGTGGTTTCTTGTTCAGTCCATAGGCCTACATCATGTGGCAAACCGGTGAGCATGTGGCTCTATTAGTATAGGAGATACCTGAAAACATATCACACTTTTCATCATAGTGCTTTTAGCAATGCATAAAATGCATGGAGAAGTCATTTCGAATGACTGGTCCTCAGTGTTTTGAGAACGATGAATGGTTAAAATTTTTGGTGGTTTCTTATTCAGTCCATAGGCCTACATCATGTGGCAAACCGGTGAGCATGTGGCTCTATTAGTATAGGAGATACCTGAAAACATATCACACTTTTCATCATAGTGCTTTTACCAATGCATAAAATGCATGGAGAAGTCATTTCGAATGACTGGTCCTCAGTGTTGTGAGAACGATGACTGGTTAAAATTTTTGGTGGTTTCTTGTTCAGTCCATAGGCCTACATCATGTGGCAAACCGGTGAGCATGTGGCTCTATTAGTATAGGAGATACCTGAAAACATATCACACTTTTCATCATAGTGCTTTTACCAATGCATAAAATGCATGGAGAAGTCATTTCGAATGACTGGTCCTCAGTGTTGTGAGAACGATGACTGGTTAAAATTTTTGGTGGTTTCTTGTTCAGTCCACAGGCCTACATCCTGTGGCAAACCGGTGAGCATGTGGCTCTATTAGTATAGGAGATACCTGAAAACATATCACACTTTTCATCATAGTGCTTTTACCAATGCATAAAATGCATGGAGAAGTCATTTCGAATGACTGGTCCTCAGTGTTGTGAGAACGATGACTGGTTAAAATTTTTGGTGGTTTCTTGTTCAGTCCATAGGCCTACATCATGTGGCAAACCGGTGAGCATGTGGCTCTATTAGTATAGGAGATACCTGAAAACATATCACACTTTTCATCATAGTGCTTTTACCAATGCATAAAATGCATGGAGAAGTCATTTCGAATGACTGGTCCTCAGTGTTGTGAGAACGATGACTGGTTAAAATTTTTGGTGGTTTCTTGTTCAGTCCATAGGCCTACATCATGTGGCAAACTGTTGAGCATGTGGCTCTATTAGTATAGGAGATACCTGAAAACATATCACACTTTTCATCATAGTGCTTTTACCAATGCATAAAATGCCTGGAGAAGTCATTTCGAATGACTGGTCCTCAGTGTTGTGAGAACGATGACTGGTTAAAATTTTTGGTGGTTTCTTGTTCAGTCCATAGGCCTACATCATGTGGCAAACCGGTGAGCATGTGGCTCTATTAGTATAGGAGATACCTGAAAACATATCACACTTTTCATCATAGTGCTTTTACCAATGCATAAAATGCATGGAGAAGTCATTTCGAATGACTGGTCCTCAGTGTTGTGAGAACAATGACTGGTTAAAATTTTTGGTGGTTTCTTGTTCAGTCCATAGGCCTACATCATGTGGCAAACCGGTGAGCATGTGGCTCTATTAGTATAGGAGATACCTGAAAACATATCACACTTTTCATCATAGTGCTTTTACCAATGCATAAAATGCATGGAGAAGTCATTTCGAATGACTGGTCCTCAGTGTTGTGAGAACGATGACTGGTTAAAATTTTTGGTGGTTTCTTGTTCAGTCCATAGGCCTACATCATGTGGCAAACCGGTGAGCATGTGGCTCTATTAGTATAGGAGATACCTGAAAACATATCACACTTTTCATCATAGTGCTTTTACCAATGCATAAAATGCATGGAGAAGTCATTTCGAATGACTGGTCCTCAGTGTTGTGAGAACGATGACTGGTTAAAATTTTTGGTGGTTTCTTGTTCAGTCCATAGGCCTACATCATGTGGCAAACCGGTGAGCATGTGGCTCTATTAGTATAGGAGATACCTGAAAACATATCACACTTTTCATCATAGTGCTTTTACCAATGCATAAAATGCATGGAGAAGTCATTTCGAATGACTGGTCCTCAGTGTTGTGAGAACGATGACTGGTTAAAATTTTTGGTGGTTTCTTGTTCAGTCCATAGGCCTACATCATGTGGCAAACCGGTGAGCATGTGGCTCTATTAGTATAGGAGATACCTGAAAACATATCACACTTTTCATCATAGTGCTTTTACCAATGCATAAAATGCATGGAGAAGTCATTTCGAATGACTGGTCCTCAGTGTTTTGAGAACGATGACTGGTTAAAATTTTTGGTTGTTTCTTGTTCAGTCCATAGGCCTACATCATGTGGCAAACCGGTGAGCATGTGGCTCTATTAGTATAGGAGATACCTGAAAACATATCACACTTTTCATCATAGTGCTTTTACCAATGCATAAAATGCATGGAGAAGTCATTTCGAATGACTGGTCCTCAGTGTTGTGAGAACGATGACTGGTTAAAATTTTTGGTGGTTTCTTGTTCAGTCCATAGGCCTACATCATGTGGCAAACCGGTGAGCATGTGGCTCTATTAGTATAGGAGATACCTGAAAACATATCACACTTTTCATCATAGTGCTTTTACCAATGCATAAAATGCATGGAGAAGTCATTTCGAATGACTGGTCCTCAGTGTTGTGAGAACGATGACTGGTTAAAATTTTTGGTGGTTTCTTGTTCAGTCCATAGGCCTACATCATGTGGCAAACCGGTGAGCATGTGGCTCTATTAGTATAGGAGATACCTGAAAACATATCACACTTTTCATCATAGTGCTTTTACCAATGCATAAAATGCATGGAGAAGTCATTTCGAATGACTGGTCCTCAGTGTTGTGAGAACGATGACTGGTTAAAATTTTTGGTGGTTTCTTGTTCAGTCCATAGGCCTACATCATGTGGCAAACCGGTGAGCATGTGGCTCTATTAGTATAGGAGATACCTGAAAACATATCACACTTTTCATCATAGTGCTTTTACCAATGCATAAAATGCATGGAGAAGTCATTTCGAATGACTGGTCCTCAGTGTTGTGAGAACGATGACTGGTTATAATTTTTGGTGGTTTCTTGTTCAGTCCATAGGCCTACATCATGTGGCAAACCGGTGAGCATGTGGCTCTATTAGTATAGGAGATACCTGAAAACATATCACACTTTTCATCATAGTGCTTTTACCAATGCATAAAATGCATGGAGAAGTCATTTCGAATGACTGGTCCTCACTGTTGTGAGAACGATGACTGGTTAAAATTTTTGGTGGTTTCTTGTTCAGTCCATAGGCCTACATCATGTGGCAAACCGGTGAGCATGTGGCTCTATTAGTATAGGAGATACCTGAAAACATATCACACTTTTCATCATAGTGCTTTTACCAATGCATAAAATGCATGGAGAAGTCATTTCGAATGACTGGTCCTCAGTGTTTTGAGAACGATGACTGGTTAAAATTTTTGGTTGTTTCTTGTTCAGTCCATAGGCCTACATCATGTGGCAAACCGGTGAGCATGTGGCTCTATTAGTATAGGAGATACCTGAAAACATATCACACTTTTCATCATAGTGCTTTTACCAATGCATAAAATGCATGGAGAAGTCATTTCGAATGACTGGTCCTCAGTGTTGTGAGAACGATGACTGGTTAAAATTTTTGGTGGTTTCTTGTTCAGTCCATAGGCCTACATCATGTGGCAAACCGGTGAGCATGTGGCTCTATTAGTATAGGAGATACCTGAAAACATATCACACTTTTCATCATAGTGCTTTTAGCAATGCATAAAATGCATGGAGAAGTCATTTCGAATGACTGGTCCTCAGTGTTTTGAGAACGATGAATGGTTAAAATTTTTGGTGGTTTCTTATTCAGTCCATAGGCCTACATCATGTGGCAAACCGGTGAGCATGTGGCTCTATTAGTATAGGAGATACCTGAAAACATATCACACTTTTCATCATAGTGCTTTTACCAATGCATAAAATGCATGGAGAAGTCATTTCGAATGACTGGTCCTCAGTGTTGTGAGAACGATGACTGGTTAAAATTTTTGGTGGTTTCTTGTTCAGTCCATAGGCCTACATCATGTGGCAAACCGGTGAGCATGTGGCTCTATTAGTATAGGAGATACCTGAAAACATATCACACTTTTCATCATAGTGCTTTTACCAATGCATAAAATGCATGGAGAAGTCATTTCGAATGACTGGTCCTCAGTGTTGTGAGAACGATGACTGGTTAAAATTTTTGGTGGTTTCATGTTCAGTCCACAGGCCTACATCCTGTGGCAAACCGGTGAGCATGTGGCTCTATTAGTATAGGAGATACCTGAAAACATATCACACTTTTCATCATAGTGCTTTTACCAATGCATAAAATGCATGGAGAAGTCATTTCGAATGACTGGTCCTCAGTGTTGTGAGAACGATGACTGGTTAAAATTTTTGGTGGTTTCTTGTTCAGTCCATAGGCCTACATCATGTGGCAAACCGGTGAGCATGTGGCTCTATTAGTATAGGAGATACCTGAAAACATATCACACTTTTCATCATAGTGCTTTTACCAATGCATAAAATGCATGGAGAAGTCATTTCGAATGACTGGTCCTCAGTGTTGTGAGAACGATGACTGGTTAAAATTTTTGGTGGTTTCTTGTTCAGTCCATAGGCCTACATCATGTGGCAAACTGTTGAGCATGTGGCTCTATTAGTATAGGAGATACCTGAAAACATATCACACTTTTCATCATAGTGCTTTTACCAATGCATAAAATGCCTGGAGAAGTCATTTCGAATGACTGGTCCTCAGTGTTGTGAGAACGATGACTGGTTAAAATTTTTGGTGGTTTCTTGTTCAGTCCATAGGCCTACATCATGTGGCAAACCGGTGAGCATGTGGCTCTATTAGTATAGGAGATACCTGAAAACATATCACACTTTTCATCATAGTGCTTTTACCAATGCATAAAATGCATGGAGAAGTCATTTCGAATGACTGGTCCTCAGTGTTGTGAGAACAATGACTGGTTAAAATTTTTGGTGGTTTCTTGTTCAGTCCATAGGCCTACATCATGTGGCAAACCGGTGAGCATGTGGCTCTATTAGTATAGGAGATACCTGAAAACATATCACACTTTTCATCATAGTGCTTTTACCAATGCATAAAATGCATGGAGAAGTCATTTCGAATGACTGGTCCTCAGTGTTGTGAGAACGATGACTGGTTAAAATTTTTGGTGGTTTCTTGTTCAGTCCATAGGCCTACATCATGTGGCAAACCGGTGAGCATGTGGCTCTATTAGTATAGGAGATACCTGAAAACATATCACACTTTTCATCATAGTGCTTTTACCAATGCATAAAATGCATGGAGAAGTCATTTCGAATGACTGGTCCTCAGTGTTGTGAGAACGATGACTGGTTAAAATTTTTGGTGGTTTCTTGTTCAGTCCATAGGCCTACATCATGTGGCAAACCGGTGAGCATGTGGCTCTATTAGTATAGGAGATACCTGAAAACATATCACACTTTTCATCATAGTGCTTTTACCAATGCATAAAATGCATGGAGAAGTCATTTCGAATGACTGGTCCTCAGTGTTGTGAGAACGATGACTGGTTAAAATTTTTGGTGGTTTCTTGTTCAGTCCATAGGCCTACATCATGTGGCAAACCGGTGAGCATGTGGCTCTATTAGTATAGGAGATACCTGAAAACATATCACACTTTTCATCATAGTGCTTTTACCAATGCATAAAATGCATGGAGAAGTCATTTCGAATGACTGGTCCTCAGTGTTTTGAGAACGATGACTGGTTAAAATTTTTGGTTGTTTCTTGTTCAGTCCATAGGCCTACATCATGTGGCAAACCGGTGAGCATGTGGCTCTATTAGTATAGGAGATACCTGAAAACATATCACACTTTTCATCATAGTGCTTTTACCAATGCATAAAATGCATGGAGAAGTCATTTCGAATGACTGGTCCTCAGTGTTGTGAGAACGATGACTGGTTAAAATTTTTGGTGGTTTCTTGTTCAGTCCATAGGCCTACATCATGTGGCAAACCGGTGAGCATGTGGCTCTATTAGTATAGGAGATACCTGAAAACATATCACACTTTTCATCATAGTGCTTTTACCAATGCATAAAATGCATGGAGAAGTCATTTCGAATGACTGGTCCTCAGTGTTGTGAGAACGATGACTGGTTAAAATTTTTGGTGGTTTCTTGTTCAGTCCATAGGCCTACATCATGTGGCAAACCGGTGAGCATGTGGCTCTATTAGTATAGGAGATACCTGAAAACATATCACACTTTTCATCATAGTGCTTTTACCAATGCATAAAATGCATGGAGAAGTCATTTCGAATGACTGGTCCTCAGTGTTGTGAGAACGATGACTGGTTAAAATTTTTGGTGGTTTCTTGTTCAGTCCATAGGCCTACATCATGTGGCAAACCGGTGAGCATGTGGCTCTATTAGTATAGGAGATACCTGAAAACATATCACACTTTTCATCATAGTGCTTTTACCAATGCATAAAATGCATGGAGAAGTCATTTCGAATGACTGGTCCTCAGTGTTGTGAGAACGATGACTGGTTATAATTTTTGGTGGTTTCTTGTTCAGTCCATAGGCCTACATCATGTGGCAAACCGGTGAGCATGTGGCTCTATTAGTATAGGAGATACCTGAAAACATATCACACTTTTCATCATAGTGCTTTTACCAATGCATAAAATGCATGGAGAAGTCATTTCGAATGACTGGTCCTCACTGTTGTGAGAACGATGACTGGTTAAAATTTTTGGTGGTTTCTTGTTCAGTCCATAGGCCTACATCATGTGGCAAACCGGTGAGCATGTGGCTCTATTAGTATAGGAGATACCTGAAAACATATCACACTTTTCATCATAGTGCTTTTACCAATGCATAAAATGCATGGAGAAGTCATTTCGAATGACTGGTCCTCAGTGTTTTGAGAACGATGACTGGTTAAAATTTTTGGTTGTTTCTTGTTCAGTCCATAGGCCTACATCATGTGGCAAACCGGTGAGCATGTGGCTCTATTAGTATAGGAGATACCTGAAAACATATCACACTTTTCATCATAGTGCTTTTACCAATGCATAAAATGCATGGAGAAGTCATTTCGAATGACTGGTCCTCAGTGTTGTGAGAACGATGACTGGTTAAAATTTTTGGTGGTTTCTTGTTCAGTCCATAGGCCTACATCATGTGGCAAACCGGTGAGCATGTGGCTCTATTAGTATAGGAGATACCTGAAAACATATCACACTTTTCATCATAGTGCTTTTACCAATGCATAAAATGCATGGAGAAGTCATTTCGAATGACTGGTCCTCAGTGTTGTGAGAACGATGACTGGTTAAAATTTTTGGTGGTTTCTTGTTCAGTCCATAGGCCTACATCATGTGGCAAACCGGTGAGCATGTGGCTCTATTAGTATAGGAGATACCTGAAAACATATCACACTTTTCATCATAGTGCTTTTACCAATGCATAAAATGCATGGAGAAGTCATTTCGAATGACTGGTCCTCAGTGTTGTGAGAACGATGACTGGTTAAAATTTTTGGTGGTTTCTTGTTCAGTCCATAGGCCTACATCATGTGGCAAACCGGTGAGCATGTGGCTCTATTAGTATAGGAGATACCTGAAAACATATCACACTTTTCATCATAGTGCTTTTACCAATGCATAAAATGCATGGAGAAGTCATTTCGAATGACTGGTCCTCAGTGTTGTGAGAACGATGACTGGTTATAATTTTTGGTGGTTTCTTGTTCAGTCCATAGGCCTACATCATGTGGCAAACCGGTGAGCATGTGGCTCTATTAGTATAGGAGATACCTGAAAACATATCACACTTTTCATCATAGTGCTTTTACCAATGCATAAAATGCATGGAGAAGTCATTTCGAATGACTGGTCCTCAGTGTTGTGAGAACGATGACTGGTTAAAATTTTTGGTGGTTTCTTGTTCAGTCCATAGGCCTACATCATGTGGCAAACCGGTGAGCATGTGGCTCTATTAGTATAGGAGATACCTGAAAACATATCACACTTTTCATCATAGTGCTTTTACCAATGCATAAAATGCATGGAGAAGTCATTTCGAATGACTGGTCCTCAGTGTTGTGAGAACGATGACTGGTTAGAATTTTTGGTGGTTTCTTGTTCAGTCCATAGGCCTACATCATGTGGCAAACCGGTGAGCATGTGGCTCTATTAGTATAGGAGATACCTGAAAACATATCACACTTTTCATCATAGTGCTTTTACCAATGCATAAAATGCATGGAGAACTCATTTCGAATGACTGGTCCTCAGTGTTGTGAGAACGATGACTGGTTAAAATTTTTGGTGGTTTCTTGTTCAGTCCATAGGCCTACATCATGTGGCAAACCGGTGAGCATGTGGCTCTATTAGTATAGGAGATACCTGAAAACATATCACACTTTTCATCATAGTGCTTTTAGCAATGCATAAAATGCATGGAGAAGTCATTTCGAATGACTGGTCCTCAGTGTTTTGAGAACGATGAATGGTTAAAATTTTTGGTGGTTTCTTATTCAGTCCATAGGCCTACATCATGTGGCAAACCGGTGAGCATGTGGCTCTATTAGTATAGGAGATACCTGAAAACATATCACACTTTTCATCATAGTGCTTTTACCAATGCATAAAATGCATGGAGAAGTCATTTCGAATGACTGGTCCTCAGTGTTGTGAGAACGATGACTGGTTATAATTTTTGGTGGTTTCTTGTTCAGTCCATAGGCCTACATCATGTGGCAAACCGGTGAGCATGTGGCTCTATTAGTATAGGAGATACCTGAAAACATATCACACTTTTCATCATAGTGCTTTTACCAATGCATAAAATGCATGGAGAAGTCATTTCGAATGACTGGTCCTCAGTGTTGTGAGAACGATGACTGGTTAAAATTTTTGGTGGTTTCTTGTTCAGTCCATAGGCCTACATCATGTGGCAAACCGGTGAGCATGTGGCTCTATTAGTATAGGAGATACCTGAAAACATATCACACTTTTCATCATAGTGCTTTTACCAATGCATAAAATGCATGGAGAAGTCATTTCGAATGACTGGTCCTCAGTGTTGTGAGAACGATGACTGGTTAGAATTTTTGGTGGTTTCTTGTTCAGTCCATAGGCCTACATCATGTGGCAAACCGGTGAGCATGTGGCTCTATTAGTATAGGAGATACCTGAAAACATATCACACTTTTCATCATAGTGCTTTTACCAATGCATAAAATGCATGGAGAAGTCATTTCGAATGACTGGTCCTCAGTGTTGTGAGAACGATGACTGGTTAAAATTTTTGGTGGTTTCTTGTTCAGTCCATAGGCCTACATCATGTGGCAAACCGGTGAGCATGTGGCTCTATTAGTATAGGAGATACCTGAAAACATATCACACTTTTCATCATAGTGCTTTTAGCAATGCATAAAATGCATGGAGAAGTCATTTCGAATGACTGGTCCTCAGTGTTTTGAGAACGATGAATGGTTAAAATTTTTGGTGGTTTCTTATTCAGTCCATAGGCCTACATCATGTGGCAAACCGGTGAGCATGTGGCTCTATTAGTATAGGAGATACCTGAAAACATATCACACTTTTCATCATAGTGCTTTTACCAATGCATAAAATGCATGGAGAAGTCATTTCGAATGACTGGTCCTCAGTGTTGTGAGAACGATGACTGGTTAAAATTTTTGGTGGTTTCTTGTTCTGTCCATAGGCCTACATCATGTGGCAAACCGGTGAGCATGTGGCTCTATTAGTATAGGAGATACCTGAAAACATATCACACTTTTCATCATAGTGCTTTTACCAATGCATAAAATGCATGGAGAAGTCATTTCGAATGACTGGTCCTCAGTGTTGTGAGAACGATGACTGGTTAAAATTTTTGGTGGTTTCTTGTTCAGTCCACAGGCCTACATCCTGTGGCAAACCGGTGAGCATGTGGCTCTATTAGTATAGGAGATACCTGAAAACATATCACACTTTTCATCATAGTGCTTTTACCAATGCATAAAATGCATGGAGAAGTCATTTCGAATGACTGGTCCTCAGTGTTGTGAGAACGATGACTGGTTAAAATTTTTGGTGGTTTCTTGTTCAGTCCATAGGCCTACATCATGTGGCAAACCGGTGAGCATGTGGCTCTATTAGTATAGGAGATACCTGAAAACATATCACACTTTTCATCATAGTGCTTTTACCAATGCATAAAATGCATGGAGAAGTCATTTCGAATGACTGGTCCTCAGTGTTGTGAGAACGATGACTGGTTAAAATTTTTGGTGGTTTCTTGTTCAGTCCATAGGCCTACATCATGTGGCAAACTGTTGAGCATGTGGCTCTATTAGTATAGGAGATACCTGAAAACATATCACACTTTTCATCATAGTGCTTTTACCAATGCATAAAATGCCTGGAGAAGTCATTTCGAATGACTGGTCCTCAGTGTTGTGAGAACGATGACTGGTTAAAATTTTTGGTGGTTTCTTGTTCAGTCCATAGGCCTACATCATGTGGCAAACCGGTGAGCATGTGGCTCTATTAGTATAGGCGATACCTGAAAACATATCACACTTTTCATCATAGTGCTTTTACCAATGCATAAAATGCATGGAGAAGTCATTTCGAATGACTGGTCCTCAGTGTTGTGAGAACAATGACTGGTTAAAATTTTTGGTGGTTTCTTGTTCAGTCCATAGGCCTACATCATGTGGCAAACCGGTGAGCATGTGGCTCTATTAGTATAGGAGATACCTGAAAACATATCACACTTTTCATCATAGTGCTTTTACCAATGCATAAAATGCATGGAGAAGTCATTTCGAATGACTGGTCCTCAGTGTTGTGAGAACGATGACTGGTTAAAATTTTTGGTGGTTTCTTGTTCAGTCCATAGGCCTACATCATGTGGCAAACCGGTGAGCATGTGGCTCTATTAGTATAGGAGATACCTGAAAACATATCACACTTTTCATCATAGTGCTTTTACCAATGCATAAAATGCATGGAGAAGTCATTTCGAATGACTGGTCCTCAGTGTTGTGAGAACGATGACTGGTTAAAATTTTTGGTGGTTTCTTGTTCAGTCCATAGGCCTACATCATGTGGCAAACCGGTGAGCATGTGGCTCTATTAGTATAGGAGATACCTGAAAACATATCACACTTTTCATCATAGTGCTTTTACCAATGCATAAAATGCATGGAGAAGTCATTTCGAATGACTGGTCCTCAGTGTTGTGAGAACGATGACTGGTTAAAATTTTTGGTGGTTTCTTGTTCAGTCCATAGGCCTACATCATGTGGCAAACCGGTGAGCATGTGGCTCTATTAGTATAGGAGATACCTGAAAACATATCACACTTTTCATCATAGTGCTTTTACCAATGCATAAAATGCAGAAGTCATTTCGAATGACTGGTCCTCAGTGTTGTGAGAACGATGACTGGTTAAAATTTTTGGTGGTTTCTTGTTCAGTCCATAGGCCTACATCATGTGGCAAACCGGTGAGCATGTGGCTCTATTAGTATAGGAGATACCTGAAAACATATCACACTTTTCATCATAGTGCTTTTACCAATGCATAAAATGCATGGAGAAGTCATTTCGAATGACTGGTCCTCAGTGTTGTGAGAACGATGACTGGTTAAAATTTTTGGTGGTTTCTTGTTCAGTCCATAGGCCTACATCATGTGGCAAACCGGTGAGCATGTGGCTCTATTAGTATAGGAGATACCTGAAAACATATCACACTTTTCATCATAGTGCTTTTACCAATGCATAAAATGCATGGAGAAGTCATTTCGAATGACTGGTCCTCAGTGTTGTGAGAACGATGACTGGTTAAAATTTTTGGTGGTTTCTTGTTCAGTCCATAGGCCTACATCATGTGGCAAACCGGTGAGCATGTGGCTCTATTAGTATAGGAGATACCTGAAAACATATCACACTTTTCATCATAGTGCTTTTACCAATGCATAAAATGCATGGAGAAGTCATTTCGAATGACTGGTCCTCAGTGTTGTGAGAACGATGACTGGTTAAAATTTTTGGTGGTTTCTTGTTCAGTCCATAGGCCTACATCATGTGGCAAACCGGTGAGCATGTGGCTCTATTAGTATAGGAGATACCTGAAAACATATCACACTTTTCATCATAGTGCTTTTACCAATGCATAAAATGCATGGAGAAGTCATTTCGAATGACTGGTCCTCAGTGTTGTGAGAACGATGACTGGTTAAAATTTTTGGTGGTTTCTTGTTCAGTCCATAGGCCTACATCATGTGGCAAACCGGTGAGCATGTGGCTCTATTAGTATAGGAGATACCTGAAAACATATCACACTTTTCATCATAGTGCTTTTACCAATGCATAAAATGCATGGAGAAGTCATTTCGAATGACTGGTCCTCAGTGTTGTGAGAACGATGACTGGTTAAAATTTTTGGTGGTTTCTTGTTCAGTCCATAGGCCTACATCATGTGGCAAACCGGTGAGCATGTGGCTCTATTAGTATAGGAGATACCTGAAAACATATCACACTTTTCATCATAGTGCTTTTACCAATGCATAAAATGCATGGAGAAGTCATTTCGAATGACTGGTCCTCAGTGTTGTGAGAACGATGACTGGTTAAAATTTTTGGTGGTTTCTTGTTCAGTCCATAGGCCTACATCATGTGGCAAACCGGTGAGCATGTGGCTCTATTAGTATAGGAGATACCTGAAAACATATCACACTTTTCATCATAGTGCTTTTACCAATGCATAAAATGCATGGAGAAGTCATTTCGAATGACTGGTCCTCAGTGTTGTGAGAACGATGACTGGTTAAAATTTTTGGTGGTTTCTTGTTCAGTCCATAGGCCTACATCATGTGGCAAACCGGTGAGCATGTGGCTCTATTAGTATAGGAGATACCTGAAAACATATCACACTTTTCATCATAGTGCTTTTACCAATGCATAAAATGCATGGAGAAGTCATTTCGAATGACTGGTCCTCAGTGTTGTGAGAACGATGACTGGTTAAAATTTTTGGTGGTTTCTTGTTCAGTCCATAGGCCTACATCATGTGGCAAACCGGTGAGCATGTGGCTCTATTAGTATAGGAGATACCTGAAAACATATCACACTTTTCATCATAGTGCTTTTACCAATGCATAAAATGCATGGAGAAGTCATTTCGAATGACTGGTCCTCAGTGTTGTGAGAACGATGACTGGTTAAAATTTTTGGTGGTTTCTTGTTCAGTCCATAGGCCTACATCATGTGGCAAACCGGTGAGCATGTGGCTCTATTAGTATAGGAGATACCTGAAAACATATCACACTTTTCATCATAGTGCTTTTACCAATGCATAAAATGCATGGAGAAGTCATTTCGAATGACTGGTCCTCAGTGTTGTGAGAACGATGACTGGTTAAAATTTTTGGTGGTTTCTTGTTCAGTCCATAGGCCTACATCATGTGGCAAACCGGTGAGCATGTGGCTCTATTAGTATAGGAGATACCTGAAAACATATCACACTTTTCATCATAGTGCTTTTACCAATGCATAAAATGCATGGAGAAGTCATTTCGAATGACTGGTCCTCAGTGTTGTGAGAACGATGACTGGTTAAAATTTTTGGTGGTTTCTTGTTCAGTCCATAGGCCTACATCATGTGGCAAACCGGTGAGCATGTGGCTCTATTAGTATAGGAGATACCTGAAAACATATCACACTTTTCATCATAGTGCTTTTACCAATGCATAAAATGCATGGAGAAGTCATTTCGAATGACTGGTCCTCAGTGTTGTGAGAACGATGACTGGTTAAAATTTTTGGTGGTTTCTTGTTCAGTCCATAGGCCTACATCATGTGGCAAACCGGTGAGCATGTGGCTCTATTAGTATAGGAGATACCTGAAAACATATCACACTTTTCATCATAGTGCTTTTACCAATGCATAAAATGCATGGAGAAGTCATTTCGAATGACTGGTCCTCAGTGTTGTGAGAACGATGACTGGTTAAAATTTTTGGTGGTTTCTTGTTCAGTCCATAGGCCTACATCATGTGGCAAACCGGTGAGCATGTGGCTCTATTAGTATAGGAGATACCTGAAAACATATCACACTTTTCATCATAGTGCTTTTACCAATGCATAAAATGCATGGAGAAGTCATTTCGAATGACTGGTCCTCAGTGTTGTGAGAACGATGACTGGTTAAAATTTTTGGTGGTTTCTTGTTCAGTCCATAGGCCTACATCATGTGGCAAACCGGTGAGCATGTGGCTCTATTAGTATAGGAGATACCTGAAAACATATCACACTTTTCATCATAGTGCTTTTACCAATGCATAAAATGCATGGAGAAGTCATTTCGAATGACTGGTCCTCAGTGTTGTGAGAACGATGACTCTGGTTAAAATTTTTGGTGGTTTCTTGTTCAGTCCATAGGCCTACATCATGTGGCAAACCGGTGAGCATGTGGCTCTATTAGTATAGGAGATACCTGAAAACATATCACACTTTTCATCATAGTGCTTTTACCAATGCATAAAATGCATGGAGAAGTCATTTCGAATGACTGGTCCTCAGTGTTGTGAGAACGATGACTGGTTAAAATTTTTGGTGGTTTCTTGTTCAGTCCATAGGCCTACATCATGTGGCAAACCGGTGAGCATGTGGCTCTATTAGTATAGGAGATACCTGAAAACATATCACACTTTTCATCATAGTGCTTTTACCAATGCATAAAATGCATGGAGAAGTCATTTCGAATGACTGGTCCTCAGTGTTGTGAGAACGATGACTGGTTAAAATTTTTGGTGGTTTCTTGTTCAGTCCATAGGCCTACATCATGTGGCAAACCGGTGAGCATGTGGCTCTATTAGTATAGGAGATACCTGAAAACATATCACACTTTTCATCATAGTGCTTTTACCAATGCATAAAATGCATGGAGAAGTCATTTCGAATGACTGGTCCTCAGTGTTGTGAGAACGATGACTGGTTAAAATTTTTGGTGGTTTCTTGTTCAGTCCATAGGCCTACATCATGTGGCAAACCGGTGAGCATGTGGCTCTATTAGTATAGGAGATACCTGAAAACATATCACACTTTTCATCATAGTGCTTTTACCAATGCATAAAATGCATGGAGAAGTCATTTCGAATGACTGGTCCTCAGTGTTGTGAGAACGATGACTGGTTAAAATTTTTGGTGGTTTCTTGTTCAGTCCATAGGCCTACATCATGTGGCAAACCGGTGAGCATGTGGCTCTATTAGTATAGGAGATACCTGAAAACATATCACACTTTTCATCATAGTGCTTTTACCAATGCATAAAATGCATGGAGAAGTCATTTCGAATGACTGGTCCTCAGTGTTGTGAGAACGATGACTGGTTAAAATTTTTGGTGGTTTCTTGTTCAGTCCATAGGCCTACATCATGTGGCAAACCGGTGAGCATGTGGCTCTATTAGTATAGGAGATACCTGAAAACATATCACACTTTTCATCATAGTGCTTTTACCAATGCATAAAATGCATGGAGAAGTCATTTCGAATGACTGGTCCTCAGTGTTGTGAGAACGATGACTGGTTAAAATTTTTGGTGGTTTCTTGTTCAGTCCATAGGCCTACATCATGTGGCAAACCGGTGAGCATGTGGCTCTATTAGTATAGGAGATACCTGAAAACATATCACACTTTTCATCATAGTGCTTTTACCAATGCATAAAATGCATGGAGAAGTCATTTCGAATGACTGGTCCTCAGTGTTGTGAGAACGATGACTGGTTAAAATTTTTGGTGGTTTCTTGTTCAGTCCATAGGCCTACATCATGTGGCAAACCGGTGAGCATGTGGCTCTATTAGTATAGGAGATACCTGAAAACATATCACACTTTTCATCATAGTGCTTTTACCAATGCATAAAATGCATGGAGAAGTCATTTCGAATGACTGGTCCTCAGTGTTGTGAGAACGATGACTGGTTAAAATTTTTGGTGGTTTCTTGTTCAGTCCATAGGCCTACATCATGTGGCAAACCGGTGAGCATGTGGCTCTATTAGTATAGGAGATACCTGAAAACATATCACACTTTTCATCATAGTGCTTTTACCAATGCATAAAATGCATGGAGAAGTCATTTCGAATGACTGGTCCTCAGTGTTGTGAGAACGATGACTGGTTAAAATTTTTGGTGGTTTCTTGTTCAGTCCATAGGCCTACATCATGTGGCAAACCGGTGAGCATGTGGCTCTATTAGTATAGGAGATACCTGAAAACATATCACACTTTTCATCATAGTGCTTTTACCAATGCATAAAATGCATGGAGAAGTCATTTCGAATGACTGGTCCTCAGTGTTGTGAGAACGATGACTGGTTAAAATTTTTGGTGGTTTCTTGTTCAGTCCATAGGCCTACATCATGTGGCAAACCGGTGAGCATGTGGCTCTATTAGTATAGGAGATACCTGAAAACATATCACACTTTTCATCATAGTGCTTTTACCAATGCATAAAATGCATGGAGAAGTCATTTCGAATGACTGGTCCTCAGTGTTGTGAGAACGATGACTGGTTAAAATTTTTGGTGGTTTCTTGTTCAGTCCATAGGCCTACATCATGTGGCAAACCGGTGAGCATGTGGCTCTATTAGTATAGGAGATACCTGAAAACATATCACACTTTTCATCATAGTGCTTTTACCAATGCATAAAATGCATGGAGAAGTCATTTCGAATGACTGGTCCTCAGTGTTGTGAGAACGATGACTGGTTAAAATTTTTGGTGGTTTCTTGTTCAGTCCATAGGCCTACATCATGTGGCAAACCGGTGAGCATGTGGCTCTATTAGTATAGGAGATACCTGAAAACATATCACACTTTTCATCATAGTGCTTTTACCAATGCATAAAATGCATGGAGAAGTCATTTCGAATGACTGGTCCTCAGTGTTGTGAGAACGATGACTGGTTAAAATTTTTGGTGGTTTCTTGTTCAGTCCATAGGCCTACATCATGTGGCAAACCGGTGAGCATGTGGCTCTATTAGTATAGGAGATACCTGAAAACATATCACACTTTTCATCATAGTGCTTTTACCAATGCATAAAATGCATGGAGAAGTCATTTCGAATGACTGGTCCTCAGTGTTGTGAGAACGATGACTGGTTAAAATTTTTGGTGGTTTCTTGTTCAGTCCATAGGCCTACATCATGTGGCAAACCGGTGAGCATGTGGCTCTATTAGTATAGGAGATACCTGAAAACATATCACACTTTTCATCATAGTGCTTTTACCAATGCATAAAATGCATGGAGAAGTCATTTCGAATGACTGGTCCTCAGTGTTGTGAGAACGATGACTGGTTAAAATTTTTGGTGGTTTCTTGTTCAGTCCATAGGCCTACATCATGTGGCAAACCGGTGAGCATGTGGCTCTATTAGTATAGGAGATACCTGAAAACATATCACACTTTTCATCATAGTGCTTTTACCAATGCATAAAATGCATGGAGAAGTCATTTCGAATGACTGGTCCTCAGTGTTGTGAGAACGATGACTGGTTAAAATTTTTGGTGGTTTCTTGTTCAGTCCATAGGCCTACATCATGTGGCAAACCGGTGAGCATGTGGCTCTATTAGTATAGGAGATACCTGAAAACATATCACACTTTTCATCATAGTGCTTTTACCAATGCATAAAATGCATGGAGAAGTCATTTCGAATGACTGGTCCTCAGTGTTGTGAGAACGATGACTGGTTAAAATTTTTGGTGGTTTCTTGTTCAGTCCATAGGCCTACATCATGTGGCAAACCGGTGAGCATGTGGCTCTATTAGTATAGGAGATACCTGAAAACATATCACACTTTTCATCATAGTGCTTTTACCAATGCATAAAATGCATGGAGAAGTCATTTCGAATGACTGGTCCTCAGTGTTGTGAGAACGATGACTGGTTAAAATTTTTGGTGGTTTCTTGTTCAGTCCATAGGCCTACATCATGTGGCAAACCGGTGAGCATGTGGCTCTATTAGTATAGGAGATACCTGAAAACATATCACACTTTTCATCATAGTGCTTTTACCAATGCATAAAATGCATGGAGAAGTCATTTCGAATGACTGGTCCTCAGTGTTGTGAGAACGATGACTGGTTAAAATTTTTGGTGGTTTCTTGTTCAGTCCATAGGCCTACATCATGTGGCAAACCGGTGAGCATGTGGCTCTATTAGTATAGGAGATACCTGAAAACATATCACACTTTTCATCATAGTGCTTTTACCAATGCATAAAATGCATGGAGAAGTCATTTCGAATGACTGGTCCTCAGTGTTGTGAGAACGATGACTGGTTAAAATTTTTGGTGGTTTCTTGTTCAGTCCATAGGCCTACATCATGTGGCAAACCGGTGAGCATGTGGCTCTATTAGTATAGGAGATACCTGAAAACATATCACACTTTTCATCATAGTGCTTTTACCAATGCATAAAATGCATGGAGAAGTCATTTCGAATGACTGGTCCTCAGTGTTGTGAGAACGATGACTGGTTAAAATTTTTGGTGGTTTCTTGTTCAGTCCATAGGCCTACATCATGTGGCAAACCGGTGAGCATGTGGCTCTATTAGTATAGGAGATACCTGAAAACATATCACACTTTTCATCATAGTGCTTTTACCAATGCATAAAATGCATGGAGAAGTCATTTCGAATGACTGGTCCTCAGTGTTGTGAGAACGATGACTGGTTAAAATTTTTGGTGGTTTCTTGTTCAGTCCATAGGCCTACATCATGTGGCAAACCGGTGAGCATGTGGCTCTATTAGTATAGGAGATACCTGAAAACATATCACACTTTTCATCATAGTGCTTTTACCAATGCATAAAATGCATGGAGAAGTCATTTCGAATGACTGGTCCTCAGTGTTGTGAGAACGATGACTGGTTAAAATTTTTGGTGGTTTCTTGTTCAGTCCATAGGCCTACATCATGTGGCAAACCGGTGAGCATGTGGCTCTATTAGTATAGGAGATACCTGAAAACATATCACACTTTTCATCATAGTGCTTTTACCAATGCATAAAATGCATGGAGAAGTCATTTCGAATGACTGGTCCTCAGTGTTGTGAGAACGATGACTGGTTAAAATTTTTGGTGGTTTCTTGTTCAGTCCATAGGCCTACATCATGTGGCAAACCGGTGAGCATGTGGCTCTATTAGTATAGGAGATACCTGAAAACATATCACACTTTTCATCATAGTGCTTTTACCAATGCATAAAATGCATGGAGAAGTCATTTCGAATGACTGGTCCTCAGTGTTGTGAGAACGATGACTGGTTAAAATTTTTGGTGGTTTCTTGTTCAGTCCATAGGCCTACATCATGTGGCAAACCGGTGAGCATGTGGCTCTATTAGTATAGGAGATACCTGAAAACATATCACACTTTTCATCATAGTGCTTTTACCAATGCATAAAATGCATGGAGAAGTCATTTCGAATGACTGGTCCTCAGTGTTGTGAGAACGATGACTGGTTAAAATTTTTGGTGGTTTCTTGTTCAGTCCATAGGCCTACATCATGTGGCAAACCGGTGAGCATGTGGCTCTATTAGTATAGGAGATACCTGAAAACATATCACACTTTTCATCATAGTGCTTTTACCAATGCATAAAATGCATGGAGAAGTCATTTCGAATGACTGGTCCTCAGTGTTGTGAGAACGATGACTGGTTAAAATTTTTGGTGGTTTCTTGTTCAGTCCATAGGCCTACATCATGTGGCAAACCGGTGAGCATGTGGCTCTATTAGTATAGGAGATACCTGAAAACATATCACACTTTTCATCATAGTGCTTTTACCAATGCATAAAATGCATGGAGAAGTCATTTCGAATGACTGGTCCTCAGTGTTGTGAGAACGATGACTGGTTAAAATTTTTGGTGGTTTCTTGTTCAGTCCATAGGCCTACATCATGTGGCAAACCGGTGAGCATGTGGCTCTATTAGTATAGGAGATACCTGAAAACATATCACACTTTTCATCATAGTGCTTTTACCAATGCATAAAATGCATGGAGAAGTCATTTCGAATGACTGGTCCTCAGTGTTGTGAGAACGATGACTGGTTAAAATTTTTGGTGGTTTCTTGTTCAGTCCATAGGCCTACATCATGTGGCAAACCGGTGAGCATGTGGCTCTATTAGTATAGGAGATACCTGAAAACATATCACACTTTTCATCATAGTGCTTTTACCAATGCATAAAATGCATGGAGAAGTCATTTCGAATGACTGGTCCTCAGTGTTGTGAGAACGATGACTGGTTAAAATTTTTGGTGGTTTCTTGTTCAGTCCATAGGCCTACATCATGTGGCAAACCGGTGAGCATGTGGCTCTATTAGTATAGGAGATACCTGAAAACATATCACACTTTTCATCATAGTGCTTTTACCAATGCATAAAATGCATGGAGAAGTCATTTCGAATGACTGGTCCTCAGTGTTGTGAGAACGATGACTGGTTAAAATTTTTGGTGGTTTCTTGTTCAGTCCATAGGCCTACATCATGTGGCAAACCGGTGAGCATGTGGCTCTATTAGTATAGGAGATACCTGAAAACATATCACACTTTTCATCATAGTGCTTTTACCAATGCATAAAATGCATGGAGAAGTCATTTCGAATGACTGGTCCTCAGTGTTGTGAGAACGATGACTGGTTAAAATTTTTGGTGGTTTCTTGTTCAGTCCATAGGCCTACATCATGTGGCAAACCGGTGAGCATGTGGCTCTATTAGTATAGGAGATACCTGAAAACATATCACACTTTTCATCATAGTGCTTTTACCAATGCATAAAATGCATGGAGAAGTCATTTCGAATGACTGGTCCTCAGTGTTGTGAGAACGATGACTGGTTAAAATTTTTGGTGGTTTCTTGTTCAGTCCATAGGCCTACATCATGTGGCAAACCGGTGAGCATGTGGCTCTATTAGTATAGGAGATACCTGAAAACATATCACACTTTTCATCATAGTGCTTTTACCAATGCATAAAATGCATGGAGAAGTCATTTCGAATGACTGGTCCTCAGTGTTGTGAGAACGATGACTGGTTAAAATTTTTGGTGGTTTCTTGTTCAGTCCATAGGCCTACATCATGTGGCAAACCGGTGAGCATGTGGCTCTATTAGTATAGGAGATACCTGAAAACATATCACACTTTTCATCATAGTGCTTTTACCAATGCATAAAATGCATGGAGAAGTCATTTCGAATGACTGGTCCTCAGTGTTGTGAGAACGATGACTGGTTAAAATTTTTGGTGGTTTCTTGTTCAGTCCATAGGCCTACATCATGTGGCAAACCGGTGAGCATGTGGCTCTATTAGTATAGGAGATACCTGAAAACATATCACACTTTTCATCATAGTGCTTTTACCAATGCATAAAATGCATGGAGAAGTCATTTCGAATGACTGGTCCTCAGTGTTGTGAGAACGATGACTGGTTAAAATTTTTGGTGGTTTCTTGTTCAGTCCATAGGCCTACATCATGTGGCAAACCGGTGAGCATGTGGCTCTATTAGTATAGGAGATACCTGAAAACATATCACACTTTTCATCATAGTGCTTTTACCAATGCATAAAATGCATGGAGAAGTCATTTCGAATGACTGGTCCTCAGTGTTGTGAGAACGATGACTGGTTAAAATTTTTGGTGGTTTCTTGTTCAGTCCATAGGCCTACATCATGTGGCAAACCGGTGAGCATGTGGCTCTATTAGTATAGGAGATACCTGAAAACATATCACACTTTTCATCATAGTGCTTTTACCAATGCATAAAATGCATGGAGAAGTCATTTCGAATGACTGGTCCTCAGTGTTGTGAGAACGATGACTGGTTAAAATTTTTGGTGGTTTCTTGTTCAGTCCATAGGCCTACATCATGTGGCAAACCGGTGAGCATGTGGCTCTATTAGTATAGGAGATACCTGAAAACATATCACACTTTTCATCATAGTGCTTTTACCAATGCATAAAATGCATGGAGAAGTCATTTCGAATGACTGGTCCTCAGTGTTGTGAGAACGATGACTGGTTAAAATTTTTGGTGGTTTCTTGTTCAGTCCATAGGCCTACATCATGTGGCAAACCGGTGAGCATGTGGCTCTATTAGTATAGGAGATACCTGAAAACATATCACACTTTTCATCATAGTGCTTTTACCAATGCATAAAATGCATGGAGAAGTCATTTCGAATGACTGGTCCTCAGTGTTGTGAGAACGATGACTGGTTAAAATTTTTGGTGGTTTCTTGTTCAGTCCATAGGCCTACATCATGTGGCAAACCGGTGAGCATGTGGCTCTATTAGTATAGGAGATACCTGAAAACATATCACACTTTTCATCATAGTGCTTTTACCAATGCATAAAATGCATGGAGAAGTCATTTCGAATGACTGGTCCTCAGTGTTGTGAGAACGATGACTGGTTAAAATTTTTGGTGGTTTCTTGTTCAGTCCATAGGCCTACATCATGTGGCAAACCGGTGAGCATGTGGCTCTATTAGTATAGGAGATACCTGAAAACATATCACACTTTTCATCATAGTGCTTTTACCAATGCATAAAATGCATGGAGAAGTCATTTCGAATGACTGGTCCTCAGTGTTGTGAGAACGATGACTGGTTAAAATTTTTGGTGGTTTCTTGTTCAGTCCATAGGCCTACATCATGTGGCAAACCGGTGAGCATGTGGCTCTATTAGTATAGGAGATACCTGAAAACATATCACACTTTTCATCATAGTGCTTTTACCAATGCATAAAATGCATGGAGAAGTCATTTCGAATGACTGGTCCTCAGTGTTGTGAGAACGATGACTGGTTAAAATTTTTGGTGGTTTCTTGTTCAGTCCATAGGCCTACATCATGTGGCAAACCGGTGAGCATGTGGCTCTATTAGTATAGGAGATACCTGAAAACATATCACACTTTTCATCATAGTGCTTTTACCAATGCATAAAATGCATGGAGAAGTCATTTCGAATGACTGGTCCTCAGTGTTGTGAGAACGATGACTGGTTAAAATTTTTGGTGGTTTCTTGTTCAGTCCATAGGCCTACATCATGTGGCAAACCGGTGAGCATGTGGCTCTATTAGTATAGGAGATACCTGAAAACATATCACACTTTTCATCATAGTGCTTTTACCAATGCATAAAATGCATGGAGAAGTCATTTCGAATGACTGGTCCTCAGTGTTGTGAGAACGATGACTGGTTAAAATTTTTGGTGGTTTCTTGTTCAGTCCATAGGCCTACATCATGTGGCAAACCGGTGAGCATGTGGCTCTATTAGTATAGGAGATACCTGAAAACATATCACACTTTTCATCATAGTGCTTTTACCAATGCATAAAATGCATGGAGAAGTCATTTCGAATGACTGGTCCTCAGTGTTGTGAGAACGATGACTGGTTAAAATTTTTGGTGGTTTCTTGTTCAGTCCATAGGCCTACATCATGTGGCAAACCGGTGAGCATGTGGCTCTATTAGTATAGGAGATACCTGAAAACATATCACACTTTTCATCATAGTGCTTTTACCAATGCATAAAATGCATGGAGAAGTCATTTCGAATGACTGGTCCTCAGTGTTGTGAGAACGATGACTGGTTAAAATTTTTGGTGGTTTCTTGTTCAGTCCATAGGCCTACATCATGTGGCAAACCGGTGAGCATGTGGCTCTATTAGTATAGGAGATACCTGAAAACATATCACACTTTTCATCATAGTGCTTTTACCAATGCATAAAATGCATGGAGAAGTCATTTCGAATGACTGGTCCTCAGTGTTGTGAGAACGATGACTGGTTAAAATTTTTGGTGGTTTCTTGTTCAGTCCATAGGCCTACATCATGTGGCAAACCGGTGAGCATGTGGCTCTATTAGTATAGGAGATACCTGAAAACATATCACACTTTTCATCATAGTGCTTTTACCAATGCATAAAATGCATGGAGAAGTCATTTCGAATGACTGGTCCTCAGTGTTGTGAGAACGATGACTGGTTAAAATTTTTGGTGGTTTCTTGTTCAGTCCATAGGCCTACATCATGTGGCAAACCGGTGAGCATGTGGCTCTATTAGTATAGGAGATACCTGAAAACATATCACACTTTTCATCATAGTGCTTTTACCAATGCATAAAATGCATGGAGAAGTCATTTCGAATGACTGGTCCTCAGTGTTGTGAGAACGATGACTGGTTAAAATTTTTGGTGGTTTCTTGTTCAGTCCATAGGCCTACATCATGTGGCAAACCGGTGAGCATGTGGCTCTATTAGTATAGGAGATACCTGAAAACATATCACACTTTTCATCATAGTGCTTTTACCAATGCATAAAATGCATGGAGAAGTCATTTCGAATGACTGGTCCTCAGTGTTGTGAGAACGATGACTGGTTAAAATTTTTGGTGGTTTCTTGTTCAGTCCATAGGCCTACATCATGTGGCAAACCGGTGAGCATGTGGCTCTATTAGTATAGGAGATACCTGAAAACATATCACACTTTTCATCATAGTGCTTTTACCAATGCATAAAATGCATGGAGAAGTCATTTCGAATGACTGGTCCTCAGTGTTGTGAGAACGATGACTGGTTAAAATTTTTGGTGGTTTCTTGTTCAGTCCATAGGCCTACATCATGTGGCAAACCGGTGAGCATGTGGCTCTATTAGTATAGGAGATACCTGAAAACATATCACACTTTTCATCATAGTGCTTTTACCAATGCATAAAATGCATGGAGAAGTCATTTCGAATGACTGGTCCTCAGTGTTGTGAGAACGATGACTGGTTAAAATTTTTGGTGGTTTCTTGTTCAGTCCATAGGCCTACATCATGTGGCAAACCGGTGAGCATGTGGCTCTATTAGTATAGGAGATACCTGAAAACATATCACACTTTTCATCATAGTGCTTTTACCAATGCATAAAATGCATGGAGAAGTCATTTCGAATGACTGGTCCTCAGTGTTGTGAGAACGATGACTGGTTAAAATTTTTGGTGGTTTCTTGTTCAGTCCATAGGCCTACATCATGTGGCAAACCGGTGAGCATGTGGCTCTATTAGTATAGGAGATACCTGAAAACATATCACACTTTTCATCATAGTGCTTTTACCAATGCATAAAATGCATGGAGAAGTCATTTCGAATGACTGGTCCTCAGTGTTGTGAGAACGATGACTGGTTAAAATTTTTGGTGGTTTCTTGTTCAGTCCATAGGCCTACATCATGTGGCAAACCGGTGAGCATGTGGCTCTATTAGTATAGGAGATACCTGAAAACATATCACACTTTTCATCATAGTGCTTTTACCAATGCATAAAATGCATGGAGAAGTCATTTCGAATGACTGGTCCTCAGTGTTGTGAGAACGATGACTGGTTAAAATTTTTGGTGGTTTCTTGTTCAGTCCATAGGCCTACATCATGTGGCAAACCGGTGAGCATGTGGCTCTATTAGTATAGGAGATACCTGAAAACATATCACACTTTTCATCATAGTGCTTTTACCAATGCATAAAATGCATGGAGAAGTCATTTCGAATGACTGGTCCTCAGTGTTGTGAGAACGATGACTGGTTAAAATTTTTGGTGGTTTCTTGTTCAGTCCATAGGCCTACATCATGTGGCAAACCGGTGAGCATGTGGCTCTATTAGTATAGGAGATACCTGAAAACATATCACACTTTTCATCATAGTGCTTTTACCAATGCATAAAATGCATGGAGAAGTCATTTCGAATGACTGGTCCTCAGTGTTGTGAGAACGATGACTGGTTAAAATTTTTGGTGGTTTCTTGTTCAGTCCATAGGCCTACATCATGTGGCAAACCGGTGAGCATGTGGCTCTATTAGTATAGGAGATACCTGAAAACATATCACACTTTTCATCATAGTGCTTTTACCAATGCATAAATTGCATAGGTAAAAGCACTATGATGAAAAGTGTGATATGTTTTCAGGTATCTCCATATACTAATAGAGCCACATGCTCACCGGTTTGCCACATGATGTAGGCCTATGGACTGAACAAGAAACCACCAAAAATTTTAACCAGTCATCGTTCTCACAACACTGAGGACCAGTCATTCGAAATGACTTCTCCATGCATTTTATGCATTGGTAAAAGCACTATGATGAAAAGTGTGATATGTTTTGAGGTATCTCCTATACTAATAGAGCCACATGCTCACCGGTTTGCCACATGATGTAGCCCTATGGACTGAACAAGAAACCACCAAAAATTTTAACCAGTCATCGTTCTCACAACACTGAGGACCAGTCATTCGAAATGACTTCTCCATGCATTTTATGCATTGGTAAAAGCACTATGATGAAAAGAGTGATATGTTTTCAGGTATCTCCTATACTAATAGAGCCACATGCTCACCGGTTTGCCACATGATGTAGGCCCTATGACCTGAACAAGAAACCACCAAAAATTTTAACCAGTCATCGTTCTCACAACACTGAGGACCAGTCATTCGAAATGACTTCTCCATGCATTTTATGCATTGGTAAAAGCACTATGATGAAAAGTGTGATATGTTTTCAGGTATCTCCTATACTAATAGAGCCACATGCTCACCGGTTTGCCCACATGATGTAGGCCTATGGACTGAACAAGAAACCACCAAAAATTTTAACCAGTCATCGTTCTCACAACACTGAGGACCAGTCATTCGAAATGACTTCTCCATGCATTTTATGCATTGGTAAAAGCACTATGATGAAAAGTGTGATATGTTTTCAGGTATCTCCTATACTAATAGAGCCACATGCTCACCGGTTTGCCACATGATGAAGGCCTATGGACTGAACAAGAAACCACCAAAAATTTTAACCAGTCATCGTTCTCACAACACTGAGGACCAGTCATTCGAAATGACTTCTCCATGCATTTTATGCATTGGTAAAAGCACTATGATGAAAAGTGTGATATGTTTTCAGGTATCTCCTATACTAATAGAGCCACATGCTCACCGGTTTGCCCACATGATGTAAGCCTATGGACCTGAACAAGAAACCACCAAAAATTTTAACAAGTCATCGTTCTCACAACACTGAGGACCAGTCATTCGAAATGACTTCTCCATGCATTTTATGCATTGGTAAAAGCACTATGAAAAGTGTGATATGTTTTCAGGTATCTCCTATACTAATAGAGCCACATGCTCACGGTTTGCCACATGATGTAGGCCTATGGACTGAACAAGAAACCACCCAAAAATTTTAACCAGTCATCGTTCTCACAACACTGAGGACCAGTCATTCGAAATGACTTCTCCATGCATTTTATGCATTGGTAAAAGCACTATGATGAAAAGTGTGATATGTTTTCAGGTATCTCCTATACTAATAGAGCCACATGCTCACCGGTTTGCCACATGATGTAGGCCTATGGACTGAACAAGAAACCACCAAAAATTTTAACCAGTCATCGTTCTCACAACACTGAGGACCAGTCATTCGAAATGACTTCTCCATGCATTTTATGCATTGGTAAAAGCACTATGATGAAAAGTGTGATATGTTTTCAGGTATCTCCTATACTAATAGAGCCACATGCTCACCGGTTTGCCACATGATGTAGGCCTATGGACTGAACAAGAAACCACCAAAAATTTTAACCAGTCATCGTTCTCACAACACTGAGGACCAGTCATTCGAAATGACTTCTCCATGCATTTTATGCATTGGTAAAAGCACTATGATGAAAAGTGTGATATGTTTTCAGGTATCTCCTATACTAATAGAGCCACATGCCTCACCGGTTTGCCACATGATGTAGGCCTATGGACTGAACAAGAAACCACCAAAAATTTTAACCAGTCATCGTTCTCACAACACTGAGGACCAGTCATTCGAAATGACTTCTCCATGCATTTTATGAATTGGTAAAAGCACTATGATGAAAAGTGTGATATGTTTTCAGGTATCTCCTATACTAATAGAGCCACATGCTCACCGGTTTGCCACATGATGTAGGCCTATGGACTGAACAAGAAACCACCAAAAATTTTAACCAGTCATCGTTCTCACAACACTGAGGACCAGTCATTCGAAATGACTTCTCCATGCATTTTATGCATTGGTAAAAGCACTATGATGAAAAGTGTGATATGTTTTCAGGTATCTCCTATACTAATAGAGCCACATGCTCACCCGGTTTGCCACATGATGTAGGCCTATGGACTGAACAAGAAACCACCAAAAATTTTAACCAGTCATCGTTCTCACAACACTGAGGACCAGTCATTCGAAATGACTTCTCCATGCATTTTATGCATTGCAGTCATTCGAAATGACTTCTCCATGCATTTTATGCATTGGTAAAAGCACTATGATGAAAAGTGTGATATGTTTTCAGGTATCTCCTATACTAATAGAGCCACATGCTCACCGGTTTGCCACATGATGTAGGCCTATGGACTGAACAAGAAACCACCAAAAATTTTAACCAGTCATCGTTCTCACAACACTGAGGACCAGTCATTCGAAATGACTTCTCCATGCATTTTATGCATTGGTAAAAGCACTATGATGAAAAGTGTGATATGTTTTCAGGTATCTCCTATACTAATAGAGCCACATGCTCACCGGTTTGCCACATGATGTAGGCCTATGGACTGAACAAGAAACCACCAAAAATTTTAACCAGTCATCGTTCTCACAACACTGAGGACCAGTCATTCGAAATGACTTCTCCATGCATTTTATGCATTGGTAAAAGCACTATGATGAAAAGTGTGATATGTTTTCAGGTATCTCCTATACTAATAGAGCCACATGCTCACCGGTTTGCCACATGATGTAGGCCTATGGACTGAACAAGAAACCACCAAAAATTTTAACCAGTCATCGTTCTCACAACACTGAGGACCAGTCATTCGAAATGACTTCTCCATGCATTTTATGCATTGGTAAAAGCACTATGATGAAAAGTGTGATATGTTTTCAGGTATCTCCTATACTAATAGAGCCACATGCTCACCGGTTTGCCACATGATGTAGGCCTATGGACTGAACAAGAAACCACCAAAAATTTTAACCAGTCATCGTTCTCACAACACTGAGGACCAGTCATTCGAAATGACTTCTCCATGCATTTTATGCATTGGTAAAAGCACTATGATGAAAAGTGTGATATGTTTTCAGGTATCTCCTATACTAATAGAGCCACATGCTCACCGGTTTGCCACATGATGTAGGCCTATGGACTGAACAAGAAACCACCAAAAATTTTAACCAGTCATCGTTCTCACAACACTGAGGACCAGTCATTCGAAATGACTTCTCCATGCATTTTATGCATTGGTAAAAGCACTATGATGAAAAGTGTGATATGTTTTCAGGTATCTCCTATACTAATAGAGCCACATGCTCACCGGTTTGCCACATGATGTAGGCCTATGGACTGAACAAGAAACCACCAAAAATTTTAACCAGTCATCGTTCTCACAACACTGAGGACCAGTCATTCGAAATGACTTCTCCATGCATTTTATGCATTGGTAAAAGCACTATGATGAAAAGTGTGATATGTTTTCAGGTATCTCCTATACTAATAGAGCCACATGCTCACCGGTTTGCCACATGATGTAGGCCTATGGACTGAACAAGAAACCACCAAAAATTTTAACCAGTCATCGTTCTCACAACACTGAGGACCAGTCATTCGAAATGACTTCTCCATGCATTTTATGCATTGGTAAAAGCACTATGATGAAAAGTGTGATATGTTTTCAGGTATCTCCTATACTAATAGAGCCACATGCTCACCGGTTTGCCACATGATGTAGGCCTATGGACTGAACAAGAAACCACCAAAAATTTTAACCAGTCATCGTTCTCACAACACTGAGGACCAGTCATTCGAAATGACTTCTCCATGCATTTTATGCATTGGTAAAAGCACTATGATGAAAAGTGTGATATGTTTTCAGGTATCTCCTATACTAATAGAGCCACATGCTCACCGGTTTGCCACATGATGTAGGCCTATGGACTGAACAAGAAACCACCAAAAATTTTAACCAGTCATCGTTCTCACAACACTGAGGACCAGTCATTCGAAATGACTTCTCCATGCATTTTATGCATTGGTAAAAGCACTATGATGAAAAGTGTGATATGTTTTCAGGTATCTCCTATACTAATAGAGCCACATGCTCACCGGTTTGCCACATGATGTAGGCCTATGGACTGAACAAGAAACCACCAAAAATTTTAACCAGTCATCGTTCTCACAACACTGAGGACCAGTCATTCGAAATGACTTCTCCATGCATTTTATGCATTGGTAAAAGCACTATGATGAAAAGTGTGATATGTTTTCAGGTATCTCCTATACTAATAGAGCCACATGCTCACCGGTTTGCCACATGATGTAGGCCTATGGACTGAACAAGAAACCACCAAAAATTTTAACCAGTCATCGTTCTCACAACACTGAGGACCAGTCATTCGAAATGACTTCTCCATGCATTTTATGCATTGGTAAAAGCACTATGATGAAAAGTGTGATATGTTTTCAGGTATCTCCTATACTAATAGAGCCACATGCTCACCGGTTTGCCACATGATGTAGGCCTATGGACTGAACAAGAAACCACCAAAAATTTTAACCAGTCATCGTTCTCACAACACTGAGGACCAGTCATTCGAAATGACTTCTCCATGCATTTTATGCATTGGTAAAAGCACTATGATGAAAAGTGTGATATGTTTTCAGGTATCTCCTATACTAATAGAGCCACATGCTCACCGGTTTGCCACATGATGTAGGCCTATGGACTGAACAAGAAACCACCAAAAATTTTAACCAGTCATCGTTCTCACAACACTGAGGACCAGTCATTCGAAATGACTTCTCCATGCATTTTATGCATTGGTAAAAGCACTATGATGAAAAGTGTGATATGTTTTCAGGTATCTCCTATACTAATAGAGCCACATGCTCACCGGTTTGCCACATGATGTAGGCCTATGGACTGAACAAGAAACCACCAAAAATTTTAACCAGTCATCGTTCTCACAACACTGAGGACCAGTCATTCGAAATGACTTCTCCATGCATTTTATGCATTGGTAAAAGCACTATGATGAAAAGTGTGATATGTTTTCAGGTATCTCCTATACTAATAGAGCCACATGCTCACCGGTTTGCCACATGATGTAGGCCTATGGACTGAACAAGAAACCACCAAAAATTTTAACCAGTCATCGTTCTCACAACACTGAGGACCAGTCATTCGAAATGACTTCTCCATGCATTTTATGCATTGGTAAAAGCACTATGATGAAAAGTGTGATATGTTTTCAGGTATCTCCTATACTAATAGAGCCACATGCTCACCGGTTTGCCACATGATGTAGGCCTATGGACTGAACAAGAAACCACCAAAAATTTTAACCAGTCATCGTTCTCACAACACTGAGGACCAGTCATTCGAAATGACTTCTCCATGCATTTTATGCATTGGTAAAAGCACTATGATGAAAAGTGTGATATGTTTTCAGGTATCTCCTATACTAATAGAGCCACATGCTCACCGGTTTGCCACATGATGTAGGCCTATGGACTGAACAAGAAACCACCAAAAATTTTAACCAGTCATCGTTCTCACAACACTGAGGACCAGTCATTCGAAATGACTTCTCCATGCATTTTATGCATTGGTAAAAGCACTATGATGAAAAGTGTGATATGTTTTCAGGTATCTCCTATACTAATAGAGCCACATGCTCACCGGTTTGCCACATGATGTAGGCCTATGGACTGAACAAGAAACCACCAAAAATTTTAACCAGTCATCGTTCTCACAACACTGAGGACCAGTCATTCGAAATGACTTCTCCATGCATTTTATGCATTGGTAAAAGCACTATGATGAAAAGTGTGATATGTTTTCAGGTATCTCCTATACTAATAGAGCCACATGCTCACCGGTTTGCCACATGATGTAGGCCTATGGACTGAACAAGAAACCACCAAAAATTTTAACCAGTCATCGTTCTCACAACACTGAGGACCAGTCATTCGAAATGACTTCTCCATGCATTTTATGCATTGGTAAAAGCACTATGATGAAAAGTGTGATATGTTTTCAGGTATCTCCTATACTAATAGAGCCACATGCTCACCGGTTTGCCACATGATGTAGGCCTATGGACTGAACAAGAAACCACCAAAAATTTTAACCAGTCATCGTTCTCACAACACTGAGGACCAGTCATTCGAAATGACTTCTCCATGCATTTTATGCATTGGTAAAAGCACTATGATGAAAAGTGTGATATGTTTTCAGGTATCTCCTATACTAATAGAGCCACATGCTCACCGGTTTGCCACATGATGTAGGCCTATGGACTGAACAAGAAACCACCAAAAATTTTAACCAGTCATCGTTCTCACAACACTGAGGACCAGTCATTCGAAATGACTTCTCCATGCATTTTATGCATTGGTAAAAGCACTATGATGAAAAGTGTGATATGTTTTCAGGTATCTCCTATACTAATAGAGCCACATGCTCACCGGTTTGCCACATGATGTAGGCCTATGGACTGAACAAGAAACCACCAAAAATTTTAACCAGTCATCGTTCTCACAACACTGAGGACCAGTCATTCGAAATGACTTCTCCATGCATTTTATGCATTGGTAAAAGCACTATGATGAAAAGTGTGATATGTTTTCAGGTATCTCCTATACTAATAGAGCCACATGCTCACCGGTTTGCCACATGATGTAGGCCTATGGACTGAACAAGAAACCACCAAAAATTTTAACCAGTCATCGTTCTCACAACACTGAGGACCAGTCATTCGAAATGACTTCTCCATGCATTTTATGCATTGGTAAAAGCACTATGATGAAAAGTGTGATATGTTTTCAGGTATCTCCTATACTAATAGAGCCACATGCTCACCGGTTTGCCACATGATGTAGGCCTATGGACTGAACAAGAAACCACCAAAAATTTTAACCAGTCATCGTTCTCACAACACTGAGGACCAGTCATTCGAAATGACTTCTCCATGCATTTTATGCATTGGTAAAAGCACTATGATGAAAAGTGTGATATGTTTTCAGGTATCTCCTATACTAATAGAGCCACATGCTCACCGGTTTGCCACATGATGTAGGCCTATGGACTGAACAAGAAACCACCAAAAATTTTAACCAGTCATCGTTCTCACAACACTGAGGACCAGTCATTCGAAATGACTTCTCCATGCATTTTATGCATTGGTAAAAGCACTATGATGAAAAGTGTGATATGTTTTCAGGTATCTCCTATACTAATAGAGCCACATGCTCACCGGTTTGCCACATGATGTAGGCCTATGGACTGAACAAGAAACCACCAAAAATTTTAACCAGTCATCGTTCTCACAACACTGAGGACCAGTCATTCGAAATGACTTCTCCATGCATTTTATGCATTGGTAAAAGCACTATGATGAAAAGTGTGATATGTTTTCAGGTATCTCCTATACTAATAGAGCCACATGCTCACCGGTTTGCCACATGATGTAGGCCTATGGACTGAACAAGAAACCACCAAAAATTTTAACCAGTCATCGTTCTCACAACACTGAGGACCAGTCATTCGAAATGACTTCTCCATGCATTTTATGCATTGGTAAAAGCACTATGATGAAAAGTGTGATATGTTTTCAGGTATCTCCTATACTAATAGAGCCACATGCTCACCGGTTTGCCACATGATGTAGGCCTATGGACTGAACAAGAAACCACCAAAAATTTTAACCAGTCATCGTTCTCACAACACTGAGGACCAGTCATTCGAAATGACTTCTCCATGCATTTTATGCATTGGTAAAAGCACTATGATGAAAAGTGTGATATGTTTTCAGGTATCTCCTATACTAATAGAGCCACATGCTCACCGGTTTGCCACATGATGTAGGCCTATGGACTGAACAAGAAACCACCAAAAATTTTAACCAGTCATCGTTCTCACAACACTGAGGACCAGTCATTCGAAATGACTTCTCCATGCATTTTATGCATTGGTAAAAGCACTATGATGAAAAGTGTGATATGTTTTCAGGTATCTCCTATACTAATAGAGCCACATGCTCACCGGTTTGCCACATGATGTAGGCCTATGGACTGAACAAGAAACCACCAAAAATTTTAACCAGTCATCGTTCTCACAACACTGAGGACCAGTCATTCGAAATGACTTCTCCATGCATTTTATGCATTGGTAAAAGCACTATGATGAAAAGTGTGATATGTTTTCAGGTATCTCCTATACTAATAGAGCCACATGCTCACCGGTTTGCCACATGATGTAGGCCTATGGACTGAACAAGAAACCACCAAAAATTTTAACCAGTCATCGTTCTCACAACACTGAGGACCAGTCATTCGAAATGACTTCTCCATGCATTTTATGCATTGGTAAAAGCACTATGATGAAAAGTGTGATATGTTTTCAGGTATCTCCTATACTAATAGAGCCACATGCTCACCGGTTTGCCACATGATGTAGGCCTATGGACTGAACAAGAAACCACCAAAAATTTTAACCAGTCATCGTTCTCACAACACTGAGGACCAGTCATTCGAAATGACTTCTCCATGCATTTTATGCATTGGTAAAAGCACTATGATGAAAAGTGTGATATGTTTTCAGGTATCTCCTATACTAATAGAGCCACATGCTCACCGGTTTGCCACATGATGTAGGCCTATGGACTGAACAAGAAACCACCAAAAATTTTAACCAGTCATCGTTCTCACAACACTGAGGACCAGTCATTCGAAATGACTTCTCCATGCATTTTATGCATTGGTAAAAGCACTATGATGAAAAGTGTGATATGTTTTCAGGTATCTCCTATACTAATAGAGCCACATGCTCACCGGTTTGCCACATGATGTAGGCCTATGGACTGAACAAGAAACCACCAAAAATTTTAACCAGTCATCGTTCTCACAACACTGAGGACCAGTCATTCGAAATGACTTCTCCATGCATTTTATGCATTGGTAAAAGCACTATGATGAAAAGTGTGATATGTTTTCAGGTATCTCCTATACTAATAGAGCCACATGCTCACCGGTTTGCCACATGATGTAGGCCTATGGACTGAACAAGAAACCACCAAAAATTTTAACCAGTCATCGTTCTCACAACACTGAGGACCAGTCATTCGAAATGACTTCTCCATGCATTTTATGCATTGGTAAAAGCACTATGATGAAAAGTGTGATATGTTTTCAGGTATCTCCTATACTAATAGAGCCACATGCTCACCGGTTTGCCACATGATGTAGGCCTATGGACTGAACAAGAAACCACCAAAAATTTTAACCAGTCATCGTTCTCACAACACTGAGGACCAGTCATTCGAAATGACTTCTCCATGCATTTTATGCATTGGTAAAAGCACTATGATGAAAAGTGTGATATGTTTTCAGGTATCTCCTATACTAATAGAGCCACATGCTCACCGGTTTGCCACATGATGTAGGCCTATGGACTGAACAAGAAACCACCAAAAATTTTAACCAGTCATCGTTCTCACAACACTGAGGACCAGTCATTCGAAATGACTTCTCCATGCATTTTATGCATTGGTAAAAGCACTATGATGAAAAGTGTGATATGTTTTCAGGTATCTCCTATACTAATAGAGCCACATGCTCACCGGTTTGCCACATGATGTAGGCCTATGGACTGAACAAGAAACCACCAAAAATTTTAACCAGTCATCGTTCTCACAACACTGAGGACCAGTCATTCGAAATGACTTCTCCATGCATTTTATGCATTGGTAAAAGCACTATGATGAAAAGTGTGATATGTTTTCAGGTATCTCCTATACTAATAGAGCCACATGCTCACCGGTTTGCCACATGATGTAGGCCTATGGACTGAACAAGAAACCACCAAAAATTTTAACCAGTCATCGTTCTCACAACACTGAGGACCAGTCATTCGAAATGACTTCTCCATGCATTTTATGCATTGGTAAAAGCACTATGATGAAAAGTGTGATATGTTTTCAGGTATCTCCTATACTAATAGAGCCACATGCTCACCGGTTTGCCACATGATGTAGGCCTATGGACTGAACAAGAAACCACCAAAAATTTTAACCAGTCATCGTTCTCACAACACTGAGGACCAGTCATTCGAAATGACTTCTCCATGCATTTTATGCATTGGTAAAAGCACTATGATGAAAAGTGTGATATGTTTTCAGGTATCTCCTATACTAATAGAGCCACATGCTCACCGGTTTGCCACATGATGTAGGCCTATGGACTGAACAAGAAACCACCAAAAATTTTAACCAGTCATCGTTCTCACAACACTGAGGACCAGTCATTCGAAATGACTTCTCCATGCATTTTATGCATTGGTAAAAGCACTATGATGAAAAGTGTGATATGTTTTCAGGTATCTCCTATACTAATAGAGCCACATGCTCACCGGTTTGCCACATGATGTAGGCCTATGGACTGAACAAGAAACCACCAAAAATTTTAACCAGTCATCGTTCTCACAACACTGAGGACCAGTCATTCGAAATGACTTCTCCATGCATTTTATGCATTGGTAAAAGCACTATGATGAAAAGTGTGATATGTTTTCAGGTATCTCCTATACTAATAGAGCCACATGCTCACCGGTTTGCCACATGATGTAGGCCTATGGACTGAACAAGAAACCACCAAAAATTTTAACCAGTCATCGTTCTCACAACACTGAGGACCAGTCATTCGAAATGACTTCTCCATGCATTTTATGCATTGGTAAAAGCACTATGATGAAAAGTGTGATATGTTTTCAGGTATCTCCTATACTAATAGAGCCACATGCTCACCGGTTTGCCACATGATGTAGGCCTATGGACTGAACAAGAAACCACCAAAAATTTTAACCAGTCATCGTTCTCACAACACTGAGGACCAGTCATTCGAAATGACTTCTCCATGCATTTTATGCATTGGTAAAAGCACTATGATGAAAAGTGTGATATGTTTTCAGGTATCTCCTATACTAATAGAGCCACATGCTCACCGGTTTGCCACATGATGTAGGCCTATGGACTGAACAAGAAACCACCAAAAATTTTAACCAGTCATCGTTCTCACAACACTGAGGACCAGTCATTCGAAATGACTTCTCCATGCATTTTATGCATTGGTAAAAGCACTATGATGAAAAGTGTGATATGTTTTCAGGTATCTCCTATACTAATAGAGCCACATGCTCACCGGTTTGCCACATGATGTAGGCCTATGGACTGAACAAGAAACCACCAAAAATTTTAACCAGTCATCGTTCTCACAACACTGAGGACCAGTCATTCGAAATGACTTCTCCATGCATTTTATGCATTGGTAAAAGCACTATGATGAAAAGTGTGATATGTTTTCAGGTATCTCCTATACTAATAGAGCCACATGCTCACCGGTTTGCCACATGATGTAGGCCTATGGACTGAACAAGAAACCACCAAAAATTTTAACCAGTCATCGTTCTCACAACACTGAGGACCAGTCATTCGAAATGACTTCTCCATGCATTTTATGCATTGGTAAAAGCACTATGATGAAAAGTGTGATATGTTTTCAGGTATCTCCTATACTAATAGAGCCACATGCTCACCGGTTTGCCACATGATGTAGGCCTATGGACTGAACAAGAAACCACCAAAAATTTTAACCAGTCATCGTTCTCACAACACTGAGGACCAGTCATTCGAAATGACTTCTCCATGCATTTTATGCATTGGTAAAAGCACTATGATGAAAAGTGTGATATGTTTTCAGGTATCTCCTATACTAATAGAGCCACATGCTCACCGGTTTGCCACATGATGTAGGCCTATGGACTGAACAAGAAACCACCAAAAATTTTAACCAGTCATCGTTCTCACAACACTGAGGACCAGTCATTCGAAATGACTTCTCCATGCATTTTATGCATTGGTAAAAGCACTATGATGAAAAGTGTGATATGTTTTCAGGTATCTCCTATACTAATAGAGCCACATGCTCACCGGTTTGCCACATGATGTAGGCCTATGGACTGAACAAGAAACCACCAAAAATTTTAACCAGTCATCGTTCTCACAACACTGAGGACCAGTCATTCGAAATGACTTCTCCATGCATTTTATGCATTGGTAAAAGCACTATGATGAAAAGTGTGATATGTTTTCAGGTATCTCCTATACTAATAGAGCCACATGCTCACCGGTTTGCCACATGATGTAGGCCTATGGACTGAACAAGAAACCACCAAAAATTTTAACCAGTCATCGTTCTCACAACACTGAGGACCAGTCATTCGAAATGACTTCTCCATGCATTTTATGCATTGGTAAAAGCACTATGATGAAAAGTGTGATATGTTTTCAGGTATCTCCTATACTAATAGAGCCACATGCTCACCGGTTTGCCACATGATGTAGGCCTATGGACTGAACAAGAAACCACCAAAAATTTTAACCAGTCATCGTTCTCACAACACTGAGGACCAGTCATTCGAAATGACTTCTCCATGCATTTTATGCATTGGTAAAAGCACTATGATGAAAAGTGTGATATGTTTTCAGGTATCTCCTATACTAATAGAGCCACATGCTCACCGGTTTGCCACATGAGGCCTATGGACTGAACAAGAAACCACCAAAAATTTTAACCAGTCATCGTTCTCACAACACTGAGGACCAGTCATTCGAAATGACTTCTCCATGCATTTTATGCATTGGTAAAAGCACTATGATGAAAAGTGTGATATGTTTTCAGGTATCTCCTATACTAATAGAGCCACATGCTCACCGGTTTGCCACATGATGTAGGCCTATGGACTGAACAAGAAACCACCAAAAATTTTAACCAGTCATCGTTCTCACAACACTGAGGACCAGTCATTCGAAATGACTTCTCCATGCATTTTATGCATTGGTAAAAGCACTATGATGAAAAGTGTGATATGTTTTCAGGTATCTCCTATACTAATAGAGCCACATGCTCACCGGTTTGCCACATGATGTAGGCCTATGGACTGAACAAGAAACCACCAAAAATTTTAACCAGTCATCGTTCTCACAACACTGAGGACCAGTCATTCGAAATGACTTCTCCATGCATTTTATGCATTGGTAAAAGCACTATGATGAAAAGTGTGATATGTTTTCAGGTATCTCCTATACTAATAGAGCCACATGCTCACCGGTTTGCCACATGATGTAGGCCTATGGACTGAACAAGAAACCACCAAAAATTTTAACCAGTCATCGTTCTCACAACACTGAGGACCAGTCATTCGAAATGACTTCTCCATGCATTTTATGCATTGGTAAAAGCACTATGATGAAAAGTGTGATATGTTTTCAGGTATCTCCTATACTAATAGAGCCACATGCTCACCGGTTTGCCACATGATGTAGGCCTATGGACTGAACAAGAAACCACCAAAAATTTTAACCAGTCATCGTTCTCACAACACTGAGGACCAGTCATTCGAAATGACTTCTCCATGCATTTTATGCATTGGTAAAAGCACTTGAAAAGTGTGATATGTTTTCAGGTATCTCCTATACTAATAGAGCCACATGCTCACCGGTTTGCCACATGATGTAGGCCTATGGACTGAACAAGAAACCACCAAAAATTTTAACCAGTCATCGTTCTCACAACACTGAGGACCAGTCATTCGAAATGACTTCTCCATGCATTTTATGCATTGGTAAAAGCACTATGATGAAAAGTGTGATATGTTTTCAGGTATCTCCTATACTAATAGAGCCACATGCTCACCGGTTTGCCACATGATGTAGGCCTATGGACTGAACAAGAAACCACCAAAAATTTTAACCAGTCATCGTTCTCACAACACTGAGGACCAGTCATTCGAAATGACTTCTCCATGCATTTTATGCATTGGTAAAAGCACTATGATGAAAAGTGTGATATGTTTTCAGGTATCTCCTATACTAATAGAGCCACATGCTCACCGGTTTGCCACATGATGTAGGCCTATGGACTGAACAAGAAACCACCAAAAATTTTAACCAGTCATCGTTCTCACAACACTGAGGACCAGTCATTCGAAATGACTTCTCCATGCATTTTATGCATTGGTAAAAGCACTATGATGAAAAGTGTGATATGTTTTCAGGTATCTCCTATACTAATAGAGCCACATGCTCACCGGTTTGCCACATGATGTAGGCCTATGGACTGAACAAGAAACCACCAAAAATTTTAACCAGTCATCGTTCTCACAACACTGAGGACCAGTCATTCGAAATGACTTCTCCATGCATTTTATGCATTGGTAAAAGCACTATGATGAAAAGTGTGATATGTTTTCAGGTATCTCCTATACTAATAGAGCCACATGCTCACCGGTTTGCCACATGATGTAGGCCTATGGACTGAACAAGAAACCACCAAAAATTTTAACCAGTCATCGTTCTCACAACACTGAGGACCAGTCATTCGAAATGACTTCTCCATGCATTTTATGCATTGGTAAAAGCACTATGATGAAAAGTGTGATATGTTTTCAGGTATCTCCTATACTAATAGAGCCACATGCTCACCGGTTTGCCACATGATGTAGGCCTATGGACTGAACAAGAAACCACCAAAAATTTTAACCAGTCATCGTTCTCACAACACTGAGGACCAGTCATTCGAAATGACTTCTCCATGCATTTTATGCATTGGTAAAAGCACTATGATGAAAAGTGTGATATGTTTTCAGGTATCTCCTATACTAATAGAGCCACATGCTCACCGGTTTGCCACATGATGTAGGCCTATGGACTGAACAAGAAACCACCAAAAATTTTAACCAGTCATCGTTCTCACAACACTGAGGACCAGTCATTCGAAATGACTTCTCCATGCATTTTATGCATTGGTAAAAGCACTATGATGAAAAGTGTGATATGTTTTCAGGTATCTCCTATACTAATAGAGCCACATGCTCACCGGTTTGCCACATGATGTAGGCCTATGGACTGAACAAGAAACCACCAAAAATTTTAACCAGTCATCGTTCTCACAACACTGAGGACCAGTCATTCGAAATGACTTCTCCATGCATTTTATGCATTGGTAAAAGCACTATGATGAAAAGTGTGATATGTTTTCAGGTATCTCCTATACTAATAGAGCCACATGCTCACCGGTTTGCCACATGATGTAGGCCTATGGACTGAACAAGAAACCACCAAAAATTTTAACCAGTCATCGTTCTCACAACACTGAGGACCAGTCATTCGAAATGACTTCTCCATGCATTTTATGCATTGGTAAAAGCACTATGATGAAAAGTGTGATATGTTTTCAGGTATCTCCTATACTAATAGAGCCACATGCTCACCGGTTTGCCACATGATGTAGGCCTATGGACTGAACAAGAAACCACCAAAAATTTTAACCAGTCATCGTTCTCACAACACTGAGGACCAGTCATTCGAAATGACTTCTCCATGCATTTTATGCATTGGTAAAAGCACTATGATGAAAAGTGTGATATGTTTTCAGGTATCTCCTATACTAATAGAGCCACATGCTCACCGGTTTGCCACATGATGTAGGCCTATGGACTGAACAAGAAACCACCAAAAATTTTAACCAGTCATCGTTCTCACAACACTGAGGACCAGTCATTCGAAATGACTTCTCCATGCATTTTATGCATTGGTAAAAGCACTATGATGAAAAGTGTGATATGTTTTCAGGTATCTCCTATACTAATAGAGCCACATGCTCACCGGTTTGCCACATGATGTAGGCCTATGGACTGAACAAGAAACCACCAAAAATTTTAACCAGTCATCGTTCTCACAACACTGAGGACCAGTCATTCGAAATGACTTCTCCATGCATTTTATGCATTGGTAAAAGCACTATGATGAAAAGTGTGATATGTTTTCAGGTATCTCCTATACTAATAGAGCCACATGCTCACCGGTTTGCCACATGATGTAGGCCTATGGACTGAACAAGAAACCACCAAAAATTTTAACCAGTCATCGTTCTCACAACACTGAGGACCAGTCATTCGAAATGACTTCTCCATGCATTTTATGCATTGGTAAAAGCACTATGATGAAAAGTGTGATATGTTTTCAGGTATCTCCTATACTAATAGAGCCACATGCTCACCGGTTTGCCACATGATGTAGGCCTATGGACTGAACAAGAAACCACCAAAAATTTTAACCAGTCATCGTTCTCACAACACTGAGGACCAGTCATTCGAAATGACTTCTCCATGCATTTTATGCATTGGTAAAAGCACTATGATGAAAAGTGTGATATGTTTTCAGGTATCTCCTATACTAATAGAGCCACATGCTCACCGGTTTGCCACATGATGTAGGCCTATGGACTGAACAAGAAACCACCAAAAATTTTAACCAGTCATCGTTCTCACAACACTGAGGACCAGTCATTCGAAATGACTTCTCCATGCATTTTATGCATTGGTAAAAGCACTATGATGAAAAGTGTGATATGTTTTCAGGTATCTCCTATACTAATAGAGCCACATGCTCACCGGTTTGCCACATGATGTAGGCCTATGGACTGAACAAGAAACCACCAAAAATTTTAACCAGTCATCGTTCTCACAACACTGAGGACCAGTCATTCGAAATGACTTCTCCATGCATTTTATGCATTGGTAAAAGCACTATGATGAAAAGTGTGATATGTTTTCAGGTATCTCCTATACTAATAGAGCCACATGCTCACCGGTTTGCCACATGATGTAGGCCTATGGACTGAACAAGAAACCACCAAAAATTTTAACCAGTCATCGTTCTCACAACACTGAGGACCAGTCATTCGAAATGACTTCTCCATGCATTTTATGCATTGGTAAAAGCACTATGATGAAAAGTGTGATATGTTTTCAGGTATCTCCTATACTAATAGAGCCACATGCTCACCGGTTTGCCACATGATGTAGGCCTATGGACTGAACAAGAAACCACCAAAAATTTTAACCAGTCATCGTTCTCACAACACTGAGGACCAGTCATTCGAAATGACTTCTCCATGCATTTTATGCATTGGTAAAAGCACTATGATGAAAAGTGTGATATGTTTTCAGGTATCTCCTATACTAATAGAGCCACATGCTCACCGGTTTGCCACATGATGTAGGCCTATGGACTGAACAAGAAACCACCAAAAATTTTAACCAGTCATCGTTCTCACAACACTGAGGACCAGTCATTCGAAATGACTTCTCCATGCATTTTATGCATTGGTAAAAGCACTATGATGAAAAGTGTGATATGTTTTCAGGTATCTCCTATACTAATAGAGCCACATGCTCACCGGTTTGCCACATGATGTAGGCCTATGGACTGAACAAGAAACCACCAAAAATTTTAACCAGTCATCGTTCTCACAACACTGAGGACCAGTCATTCGAAATGACTTCTCCATGCATTTTATGCATTGGTAAAAGCACTATGATGAAAAGTGTGATATGTTTTCAGGTATCTCCTATACTAATAGAGCCACATGCTCACCGGTTTGCCACATGATGTAGGCCTATGGACTGAACAAGAAACCACCAAAAATTTTAACCAGTCATCGTTCTCACAACACTGAGGACCAGTCATTCGAAATGACTTCTCCATGCATTTTATGCATTGGTAAAAGCACTATGATGAAAAGTGTGATATGTTTTCAGGTATCTCCTATACTAATAGAGCCACATGCTCACCGGTTTGCCACATGATGTAGGCCTATGGACTGAACAAGAAACCACCAAAAATTTTAACCAGTCATCGTTCTCACAACACTGAGGACCAGTCATTCGAAATGACTTCTCCATGCATTTTATGCATTGGTAAAAGCACTATGATGAAAAGTGTGATATGTTTTCAGGTATCTCCTATACTAATAGAGCCACATGCTCACCGGTTTGCCACATGATGTAGGCCTATGGACTGAACAAGAAACCACCAAAAATTTTAACCAGTCATCGTTCTCACAACACTGAGGACCAGTCATTCGAAATGACTTCTCCATGCATTTTATGCATTGGTAAAAGCACTATGATGAAAAGTGTGATATGTTTTCAGGTATCTCCTATACTAATAGAGCCACATGCTCACCGGTTTGCCACATGATGTAGGCCTATGGACTGAACAAGAAACCACCAAAAATTTTAACCAGTCATCGTTCTCACAACACTGAGGACCAGTCATTCGAAATGACTTCTCCATGCATTTTATGCATTGGTAAAAGCACTATGATGAAAAGTGTGATATGTTTTCAGGTATCTCCTATACTAATAGAGCCACATGCTCACCGGTTTGCCACATGATGTAGGCCTATGGACTGAACAAGAAACCACCAAAAATTTTAACCAGTCATCGTTCTCACAACACTGAGGACCAGTCATTCGAAATGACTTCTCCATGCATTTTATGCATTGGTAAAAGCACTATGATGAAAAGTGTGATATGTTTTCAGGTATCTCCTATACTAATAGAGCCACATGCTCACCGGTTTGCCACATGATGTAGGCCTATGGACTGAACAAGAAACCACCAAAAATTTTAACCAGTCATCGTTCTCACAACACTGAGGACCAGTCATTCGAAATGACTTCTCCATGCATTTTATGCATTGGTAAAAGCACTATGATGAAAAGTGTGATATGTTTTCAGGTATCTCCTATACTAATAGAGCCACATGCTCACCGGTTTGCCACATGATGTAGGCCTATGGACTGAACAAGAAACCACCAAAAATTTTAACCAGTCATCGTTCTCACAACACTGAGGACCAGTCATTCGAAATGACTTCTCCATGCATTTTATGCATTGGTAAAAGCACTATGATGAAAAGTGTGATATGTTTTCAGGTATCTCCTATACTAATAGAGCCACATGCTCACCGGTTTGCCACATGATGTAGGCCTATGGACTGAACAAGAAACCACCAAAAATTTTAACCAGTCATCGTTCTCACAACACTGAGGACCAGTCATTCGAAATGACTTCTCCATGCATTTTATGCATTGGTAAAAGCACTATGATGAAAAGTGTGATATGTTTTCAGGTATCTCCTATACTAATAGAGCCACATGCTCACCGGTTTGCCACATGATGTAGGCCTATGGACTGAACAAGAAACCACCAAAAATTTTAACCAGTCATCGTTCTCACAACACTGAGGACCAGTCATTCGAAATGACTTCTCCATGCATTTTATGCATTGGTAAAAGCACTATGATGAAAAGTGTGATATGTTTTCAGGTATCTCCTATACTAATAGAGCCACATGCTCACCGGTTTGCCACATGATGTAGGCCTATGGACTGAACAAGAAACCACCAAAAATTTTAACCAGTCATCGTTCTCACAACACTGAGGACCAGTCATTCGAAATGACTTCTCCATGCATTTTATGCATTGGTAAAAGCACTATGATGAAAAGTGTGATATGTTTTCAGGTATCTCCTATACTAATAGAGCCACATGCTCACCGGTTTGCCACATGATGTAGGCCTATGGACTGAACAAGAAACCACCAAAAATTTTAACCAGTCATCGTTCTCACAACACTGAGGACCAGTCATTCGAAATGACTTCTCCATGCATTTTATGCATTGGTAAAAGCACTATGATGAAAAGTGTGATATGTTTTCAGGTATCTCCTATACTAATAGAGCCACATGCTCACCGGTTTGCCACATGATGTAGGCCTATGGACTGAACAAGAAACCACCAAAAATTTTAACCAGTCATCGTTCTCACAACACTGAGGACCAGTCATTCGAAATGACTTCTCCATGCATTTTATGCATTGGTAAAAGCACTATGATGAAAAGTGTGATATGTTTTCAGGTATCTCCTATACTAATAGAGCCACATGCTCACCGGTTTGCCACATGATGTAGGCCTATGGACTGAACAAGAAACCACCAAAAATTTTAACCAGTCATCGTTCTCACAACACTGAGGACCAGTCATTCGAAATGACTTCTCCATGCATTTTATGCATTGGTAAAAGCACTATGATGAAAAGTGTGATATGTTTTCAGGTATCTCCTATACTAATAGAGCCACATGCTCACCGGTTTGCCACATGATGTAGGCCTATGGACTGAACAAGAAACCACCAAAAATTTTAACCAGTCATCGTTCTCACAACACTGAGGACCAGTCATTCGAAATGACTTCTCCATGCATTTTATGCATTGGTAAAAGCACTATGATGAAAAGTGTGATATGTTTTCAGGTATCTCCTATACTAATAGAGCCACATGCTCACCGGTTTGCCACATGATGTAGGCCTATGGACTGAACAAGAAACCACCAAAAATTTTAACCAGTCATCGTTCTCACAACACTGAGGACCAGTCATTCGAAATGACTTCTCCATGCATTTTATGCATTGGTAAAAGCACTATGATGAAAAGTGTGATATGTTTTCAGGTATCTCCTATACTAATAGAGCCACATGCTCACCGGTTTGCCACATGATGTAGGCCTATGGACTGAACAAGAAACCACCAAAAATTTTAACCAGTCATCGTTCTCACAACACTGAGGACCAGTCATTCGAAATGACTTCTCCATGCATTTTATGCATTGGTAAAAGCACTATGATGAAAAGTGTGATATGTTTTCAGGTATCTCCTATACTAATAGAGCCACATGCTCACCGGTTTGCCACATGATGTAGGCCTATGGACTGAACAAGAAACCACCAAAAATTTTAACCAGTCATCGTTCTCACAACACTGAGGACCAGTCATTCGAAATGACTTCTCCATGCATTTTATGCATTGGTAAAAGCACTATGATGAAAAGTGTGATATGTTTTCAGGTATCTCCTATACTAATAGAGCCACATGCTCACCGGTTTGCCACATGATGTAGGCCTATGGACTGAACAAGAAACCACCAAAAATTTTAACCAGTCATCGTTCTCACAACACTGAGGACCAGTCATTCGAAATGACTTCTCCATGCATTTTATGCATTGGTAAAAGCACTATGATGAAAAGTGTGATATGTTTTCAGGTATCTCCTATACTAATAGAGCCACATGCTCACCGGTTTGCCACATGATGTAGGCCTATGGACTGAACAAGAAACCACCAAAAATTTTAACCAGTCATCGTTCTCACAACACTGAGGACCAGTCATTCGAAATGACTTCTCCATGCATTTTATGCATTGGTAAAAGCACTATGATGAAAAGTGTGATATGTTTTCAGGTATCTCCTATACTAATAGAGCCACATGCTCACCGGTTTGCCACATGATGTAGGCCTATGGACTGAACAAGAAACCACCAAAAATTTTAACCAGTCATCGTTCTCACAACACTGAGGACCAGTCATTCGAAATGACTTCTCCATGCATTTTATGCATTGGTAAAAGCACTATGATGAAAAGTGTGATATGTTTTCAGGTATCTCCTATACTAATAGAGCCACATGCTCACCGGTTTGCCACATGATGTAGGCCTATGGACTGAACAAGAAACCACCAAAAATTTTAACCAGTCATCGTTCTCACAACACTGAGGACCAGTCATTCGAAATGACTTCTCCATGCATTTTATGCATTGGTAAAAGCACTATGATTGAAAAGTGTGATATGTTTTCAGGTATCTCCTATACTAATAGAGCCACATGCTCACCGGTTTGCCACATGATGTAGGCCTATGGACTGAACAAGAAACCACCAAAAATTTTAACCAGTCATCGTTCTCACAACACTGAGGACCAGTCATTCGAAATGACTTCTCCATGCATTTTATGCATTGGTAAAAGCACTATGATGAAAAGTGTGATATGTTTTCAGGTATCTCCTATACTAATAGAGCCACATGCTCACCGGTTTGCCACATGATGTAGGCCTATGGACTGAACAAGAAACCACCAAAAATTTTAACCAGTCATCGTTCTCACAACACTGAGGACCAGTCATTCGAAATGACTTCTCCATGCATTTTATGCATTGGTAAAAGCACTATGATGAAAAGTGTGATATGTTTTCAGGTATCTCCTATACTAATAGAGCCACATGCTCACCGGTTTGCCACATGATGTAGGCCTATGGACTGAACAAGAAACCACCAAAAATTTTAACCAGTCATCGTTCTCACAACACTGAGGACCAGTCATTCGAAATGACTTCTCCATGCATTTTATGCATTGGTAAAAGCACTATGATGAAAAGTGTGATATGTTTTCAGGTATCTCCTATACTAATAGAGCCACATGCTCACCGGTTTGCCACATGATGTAGGCCTATGGACTGAACAAGAAACCACCAAAAATTTTAACCAGTCATCGTTCTCACAACACTGAGGACCAGTCATTCGAAATGACTTCTCCATGCATTTTATGCATTGGTAAAAGCACTATGATGAAAAGTGTGATATGTTTTCAGGTATCTCCTATACTAATAGAGCCACATGCTCACCGGTTTGCCACATGATGTAGGCCTATGGACTGAACAAGAAACCACCAAAAATTTTAACCAGTCATCGTTCTCACAACACTGAGGACCAGTCATTCGAAATGACTTCTCCATGCATTTTATGCATTGGTAAAAGCACTATGATGAAAAGTGTGATATGTTTTCAGGTATCTCCTATACTAATAGAGCCACATGCTCACCGGTTTGCCACATGATGTAGGCCTATGGACTGAACAAGAAACCACCAAAAATTTTAACCAGTCATCGTTCTCACAACACTGAGGACCAGTCATTCGAAATGACTTCTCCATGCATTTTATGCATTGGTAAAAGCACTATGATGAAAAGTGTGATATGTTTTCAGGTATCTCCTATACTAATAGAGCCACATGCTCACCGGTTTGCCACATGATGTAGGCCTATGGACTGAACAAGAAACCACCAAAAATTTTAACTAGTCATCGTTCTCACAACACTGAGGACCAGTCATCCGAAATGACTTCTCCATGCATTTTATGCATTGGTAAAAGCACTATGATGAAAAGTGTGATATGTTTTCAGGTATCTCCTATACTAATAGAGCCACATGCTCACCGGTTTGCCACATGATGTAGGCCTATGGACTGAACAAGAAACCACCAAAAATTTTAACCAGTCATCGTTCTCACAACACTGAGGACCAGTCATTCGAATTGACTTCTCCATGCATTTTATGATGAAAAGTGTGATATGTTTTCAGGTATCTCCTATACTAATAGAGCCACATGCTCACCGGTTTGCCACATGATGTAGGCCTATGGACTGAACAAGAAACCACCAAAAATTTTAACCAGTCATCGTTCTCGCAACACTGAGGACCAGTCATTCGAAATGACTTCTCCATGCATTTTATGCATTGGTAAAAGCACTATGATGAAAAGTGTGATATGTTTTCAGGTATCTCCTATACTAATAGAGCCACATGCTCACCGGTTTGCCACATGATGTAGGCCTATGGACTGAACAAGAAACCACCAAAAATTTTAACCAGTCATCGTTCTCACAACACTGAGGACCAGTCATTCGAAATGACTTCTCCATGCATTTTATGCATTGGTAAAAGCACTATGATGAAAAGTGTGATATGTTTTCAGGTATCTCCTATACTAATAGAGCCACATGCTCACCGGTTTGCCACATGATGTAGGCCTATGGACTGAACAAGAAACCACCAAAAATTTTAACCAGTCATCGTTCTCACAACACTGAGGACCAGTCATTCGAAATGACTTCTCCATGCATTTTATGCATTGGTAAAAGCACTATGATGAAAAGTGTGATATGTTTTCAGGTATCTCCTATACTAATAGAGCCACATGCTCACCGGTTTGCCACATGATGTAGGCCTATGGACTGAACAAGAAACCACCAAAAATTTTAACCAGTCATCGTTCTCACAACACTGAGGACCAGTAATTCGAAATGACTTCTCCATGCATTTTATGCATTGGTAAAAGCACTATGATGAAAAGTGTGATATGTTTTCAGGTATCTCCTATACTAATAGAGCCACATGCTCACCGGTTTGCCACATGATGTAGGCCTATGGACTGAACAAGAAACCACCAAAAATTTTAACCAGTCATCGTTCTCACAACACTGAGGACCAGTCATTCGAAATGACTTCTCCATGCATTTTATGCATTGGTAAAAGCACTATGATTGAAAAGTGTGATATGTTTTCAGGTATCTCCTATACTAATAGAGCCACATGCTCACCGGTTTGCCACATGATGTAGGCCTATGGACTAAACAAGAAACCACCAAAAATTTTAACCAGTCATCGTTCTCACAACACTGAGGACCAGTCATTCGAAATGACTTCTCCATGCATTTTATGCATTGGTAAAAGCACTATGATGAAAAGTGTGATATGTTTTCAGGTATCTCCTATACTAATAGAGCCACATGCTCACCGGTTTGCCACATGATGTAGGCCTATGGACTGAACAAGAAACCACCAAAAATTTTAACCAGTCATCGTTCTCACAACACTGAGGACCAGTCATTCGAAATGACTTCTCCATGCATTTTATGCATTGGTAAAAGCACTATGATGAAAAGTGTGATATGTTTTCAGGTATCTCCTATACTAATAGAGCCACATGCTCACCGGTTTGCCACATGATGTAGGCCTATGGACTGAACAAGAAACCACCAAAAATTTTAACCAGTCATCGTTCTCACAACACTGAGGACCAGTCATTCGAAATGACTTCTCCATGCATTTTATGCATTGGTAAAAGCACTATGATGAAAAGTGTGATATGTTTTCAGGTATCTCCTATACTAATAGAGCCACATGCTCACCGGTTTGCCACATGATGTAGGCCTATGGACTGAACAAGAAACCACCAAAAATTTTAACCAGTCATCGTTCTCACAACACTGAGGACCAGTCATTCGAAATGACTTCTCCATGCATTTTATGCATTGGTAAAAGCACTATGATGAAAAGTGTGATATGTTTTCAGGTATCTCCTATACTAATAGAGCCACATGCTCACCGGTTTGCCACATGTTGTAGGCCTATGGACTGAACAAGAAACCACCAAAAATTTTAACCAGTCATCGTTCTCACAACACTGAGGACCAGTCATTCGAAATGACTTCTCCATGCATTTTATGCATTGGTAAAAGCACTATGATGAAAAGTGTGATATGTTTTCAGGTATCTCCTATACTAATAGAGCCACATGCTCACCGGTTTGCCACATGATGTAGGCCTATGGACTGAACAAGAAACCACCAAAAATTTTAACCAGTCATCATTCTCACAACACTGAGGACCAGTCATTCGAAATGACTTCTCCATGCATTTTATGCATTGGTAAAAGCACTATGATGAAAAGTGTGATATGTTTTCAGGTATCTCCTATACTAATAGAGCCACATGCTCACCGGTTTGCCACATGATGTAGGCCTATGGACTGAACAAGAAACCACCAAAAATTTTAACCAGTCATCGTTCTCACAACACTGAGGACCAGTCATCCGAAATGACTTCTCCATGCATTTTATGCATTGGTAAAAGCACTATGATGAAAAGTGTGATATGTTTTCAGGTATCTCCTATACTAATAGAGCCACATGCTCACCGGTTTGCCACATGATGTAGGCCTATGGACTGAACAAGAAACCACCAAAAATTTTAACCAGTCATCGTTCTCACAACACTGAGGACCAGTCATTCGAAATGACTTCTCCATGCATTTTATGCATTGGTAAAAGCACTATGATGAAAAGTGTGATATGTTTTCAGGTATCTCCTATACTAATAGAGCCACATGCTCACCGGTTTGCCACATGATGTAGGCCTATGGACTGAACAAGAAACCACCAAAAATTTTAACCAGTCATCGTTCTCACAACACTGAGGACCAGTCATTCGAAATGACTTCTCCATGCATTTTATGCATTGGTAAAAGCACTATGATGAAAAGTGTGATATGTTTTCAGGTATCTCCTATACTAATAGAGCCACATGCTCACCGGTTTGCCACATGATGTAGGCCTATGGACTGAACAAGAAACCACCAAAAATTTTAACCAGTCATCGTTCTCACAACACTGAGGACCAGTCATTCGAAATGACTTCTCCATGCATTTTATGCATTGGTAAAAGCACTATGATGAAAAGTGTGATATGTTTTCAGGTATCTCCTATACTAATAGAGCCACATGCTCACCGGTTTGCCACATGATTTAGGCCTATGGACTGAACAAGAAACCACCAAAAATTTTAACCAGTCATCGTTCTCACAACACTGAGGACCAGTCATCCGAAATGACTTCTCCATGCATTTTATGCATTGGTAAAAGCACTATGATGAAAAGTGTGATATGTTTTCAGGTATCTCCTATACTAATAGAGCCACATGCTCACCGGTTTGCCACATGATGTAGGCCTATGGACTGAACAAGAAACCACCAAAAATTTTAACCAGTCATCGTTCTCACAACACTGAGGACCAGTCATTCGAAATGACTTCTTCATGCATTTTATGCATTGGTAAAAGCACTATGATGAAAAGTGTGATATGTTTTCAGGTATCTCCTATACTAATAGAGCCACATGCTCACCGGTTTGCCACATGATGTAGGCCTATGGACTGAACAAGAAACCACCAAAAATTTTAACCAGTCATCGTTCTCACAACACTGAGGACCAGTCATCCGAAATGACTTCTCCATGCATTTTATGCATTGGTAAAAGCACTATGATGAAAAGTGTGATATGTTTTCAGGTATCTCCTATACTAATAGAGCCACATGCTCACCGGTTTGCCACATGATGTAGGCCTATGGACTGAACAAGAAACCACCAAAAATTTTAACCAGTCATCGTTCTCACAACACTGAGGACCAGTCATTCGAAATGACTTCTCCATGCATTTTATGCATTGGTAAAAGCACTATGATGAAAAGTGTGATATGTTTTCAGGTATCTCCTATACTAATAGAGCCACATGCTCACCGGTTTGCCACATGATGTAGGCCTATGGACTGAACAAGAAACCACCAAAAATTTTAACCAGTCATCGTTCTCACAACACTGAGGACCAGTCATTCGAAATGACTTCTCCATGCATTTTATGCATTGGTAAAAGCACTATGATGAAAAGTGTGATATGTTTTCAGGTATCTCCTATACTAATAGAGCCACATGCTCACCGGTTTGCCACATGATGTAGGCCTATGGACTGAACAAGAAACCACCAAAAATTTTAACCAGTCATCGTTCTCACAACACTGAGGACCAGTCATTCGAAATGACTTCTCCATGCATTTTATGCATTGGTAAAAGCACTATGATGAAAAGTGTGATATGTTTTCAGGTATCTCCTACACTAATAGAGCCACATGCTCACCGGTTTGCCACATGATGTAGGCCTATGGACTGAACAAGAAACCACCAAAAATTTTAACCAGTCATCGTTCTCACAACACTGAGGACCAGTCATTCGAAATGACTTCTCCATGCATTTTATGCATTGGTAAAAGCACTATGATGAAAAGTGTGATATGTTTTCAGGTATCTCCTATACTAATAGAGCCACATGCTCACCGGTTTGCCACATGATGTAGGCCTATGGACTGAACAAGAAACCACCAAAAATTTTAAGCAGTCATCGATCTCACAACACTGAGGACCAGTCATTCGAAATGACTTCTCCATGCATTTTATGCATTGGTAAAAGCACTATGATGAAAAGTGTGATATGTTTTCAGGTATCTCCTATACTAATAGAGCCACATGCTCACCGGTTTGCCACATGATGTAGGCCTATGGACTGAACAAGAAACCACCAAAAATTTTAAGCAGTCATCGATCTCACAACACTGAGGACCAGTCATTCGAAATGACTTCTCCATGCATTTTATGCATTGGTAAAAGCACTATGATGAAAAGTGTGATATGTTTTCAGGTATCTCCTATACTAATAGAGCCATATGCTCACCGGTTTGCCAGATGATGTAGGCCTATGGACTGAACAAGAAACCACCAAAAATTTTAACCAGTCATCGTTCTCACAACACTGAGGACCAGTCATTCGAAATGACTTCTCCATGCATTTTATGCATTGGTAAAAGCACTATGATTGAAAAGTGTGATATGTTTTCAGGTATCTCCTATACTAATAGAGCCACATGCTCACCGGTTTGCCACATGATGTAGGCCTATGGACTGAACAAGAAAACACCAAAAATTTTAACCAGTCATCGTTCTCACAACACTGAGGACCAGTCATTCGAAATGACTTCTCCATGCATTTTATGCATTGGTAAAAGCACTATGATGAAAAGTGTGATATGTTTTCAGGTATCTCCTATACTAATAGAGCCACATGCTCACCGGTTTGCCACATGATGTAGGCCTATGGACTGAACAAGAAACCACCAAAAATTTTAACCAGTCATCGTTCTCACAACACTGAGGACCAGTCATTCGAAATGACTTCTCCATGCATTTTATGCATTGGTAAAAGCACTATGATGAAAAGTGTGATATGTTTTCAGGTATCTCCTATACTAATAGAGCCACATGCTCACCGGTTTGCCACATGAGGTAGGCCTATGGACTGAACAAGAAACCACCAAAAATTTTAACCAGTCATCGTTCTCACAACACTGAGGACCAGTCATTCGAAATGACTTCTCCTTGCATTTTATGCATTGGTAAAAGCACTATGATGAAATGTGTGATATGTTTTCAGGTATCTCCTATACTAATAGAGCCACATGCTCACCGGTTTGCCACATGATGTAGGCCTATGGACTGAACAAGAAACCACCAAAAATTTTAACCAGTCATCGTTCTCACAACACTGAGGACCAGTCATTCGAAATGACTTCTCCATGCATTTTATGCATTGGTAAAAGCACTATGATGAAAAGTGTGATATGTTTTCAGGTATCTCCTATACTAATAGAGCCACATTGTTAGGACTGGCGGAACGCACCAAGACAGATGATAAAGGTGCGTTCGCAGTCCGGGGTCCACCGTGCAGGTGGAGACCTGCTGCTAGTAATTGGCAGACAATATGGCGGTACACTAAAGTATACACGCGTGGGTTAAACCTCACCCAGCGTGAAGAAAGCGATCCTGTTAACTCACAGGACCGCAGTACCGCACTAGAGCGCGAGCAAGTGGTCAGCGGACTTAACCCCAGAAGGGATTGAAGCCCGATTAGACCCTTGCTGGCGTAACACCGCAACTGGGTGTGTAGAGAACCTTAAGACAAATATGTGCACAAGAGTGCGAGCGATGCCGCACTAACGGACGCCACTAACCACCCAGACTCGGGTATGGAAAGCGCAAGGCAAGCGCACGGCGCCGTACAGGCAGGCACAGCTATAGGACGCTGAGATGTGTGTATCGTGTAGATGGCAAGTCGGGCGCTAGATAGCTACCATCATCCGCGAACAGTCAACAACACTAGGGAGGGATATTTAGGAGCTTTCATCCTTCGACATACATCCATCTACACACACACATAATAACAAGACAATACTAGCGCATGGCCGTGCGGTCATGCGCAGTTTATATAGGAGCAGCACAGGAAGTGGCCACAGCACTTTTGCCCTTCTAGGACCTGCCAAGAGGACCAATGGAATGTGCTGCAGAGCCTGAGCACATGACCCTCGATCTCCAACGGGAGACCTTACGCTGGGCATGCTCAGTACATGCAGACAAGGACTTAGTCCCAGAGAAGTCCGCTCGCTGCTGACCAGTACTGACTTTAATGGCAGAGACTGGAGAAGCAGCACTAACTCTCTGAACAGAGTGAGAATGAGCAAGACGCTGGGACCGACGTCCTTGCTGAGCAGGCTCCACTGCGGCTGGACAAGAATGGGAGACCGCAGCGGAAGTGGCTCGAGATTCCCCCAGTGCAGAAGCGGGAACTCGACCCCTAACATTACCCCCCCCTCCTAGGGCCCCCCCCTCCTTGGGCCTCGCTACGTTCAAAGGCAGCAATGAGCTGCGGAGCCCGAATGTGCTCCACAGGCTCCCAGGTTCTATCCTCTGGACCATGACCCTTCCAATCCACCAAATAAAATTTTTTGCCACGTACCACCTTGCTTCCCACAATAGCATTCACCTCAAATTCATCCGTGGATGAACCCGATGTCCCAGCAGATGACTCAGAAAACCGAGACAAGCGAACGGGCTTTAAGAGGGAAACGTGAAAGGTATCGGTGATACCAAGGCGTGGAGGAATGGCCAAACGGTAAACCACAGGGTTGACCTGTTCCAGAACTTTAAACGGGCCAATGTAGCGAGGAGCAAACTTAGTGGACTCAACTCGCAGCCTGATGTTACGGGCGGAGAGCCACACTAAGTCGCCGGGAGCAAAGACCGGAGCGGGGCGCCGGTGTGTATCAGCCGAAACCCTCATTCTCTCCTTGGAGGCCCGGATAGCATCCTGTGTGCGGTCCCAGATGTCACGTGCCTCCACCGCCCAGTCTGCCACCCTAGAATCGGTGGAGGACACGGGCATGGGCACAGGGACACGCGGATGCTGGCCGTAATTAAGGAGAAAAGGAGTTTGACCAGTGGAATCGGCTACGGCATTGTTCAGGGCAAATTCCGCCCAAGGTAGCAAAGATGCCCAGTCATCCTGCCTAGCAGAGACGAAATGTCGCAAATATGTCACCAGAGTCTGGTTGGTTCTCTCCACCAACCCATTCGTCTCGGGATGGTAAGCAGAGGAGAGGTTTAACTCTATGCTGAGTAAACGGCAGAGCTCTCTCCAAAACCGAGATGCGAACTGGGGACCCCGATCGCTGACAATTTTATCAGGCATACCATGCAAACGGAAAACGTGTTTAACGAACAACACCGCCAAGGCCCGTGCTGAGGGTAACCGAGGAAGCGGCACCAAATGCACCATCTTAGAGAAATGGTCAGTGACAACCCAAATAATGGAGCAGCCACGCGACTTGGGTAGACCCACCACAAAGTCCATTCCGACCATCTCCCAGGGCCTGTCTGCCACCGGTAGAGGGTAAAGCAACCCAGCAGGCCGTTGCCGAGGAGACCGATTCTGGGCGCAAGAAACGCACGCCTGAATGTAGTCCCTGACATCTCGGGCCATATGCGGCCACCAGTATGTTCTCGCCAAAAGCTCTGATGTCCTCTTGGTCCCAAAATGCCCCCCCACTCTGGAGGAGTGAGCCCAAGAGAGAACCTCCGGTCGCAAGTTAGCTGGCACGAAAGTGTTGCCCGGGGGCACAGACTCTAGCGAAACCGGAGCTACAGTTCTCAGGCTCTCAGAAGGGACAATAAGCCGAGGCTCCTCCTCCTCCTCCTCAGATGACACTACGGAGCGGGAGAGAGCGTCGGCACGAACGTTCTTCTCCCCGGAGAGAAAATGGAGAGTAAAATGGAACCGGGAGAAGAACAGGGACCATCTAGCCTGGCGAGAATTCAGCCGCTGGGCCGTCTGTATATACACCAAGTTCTTGTGGTCAGTGAAGACTTGGAAGGGAAAGCGAGCTCCCTCCAAGAGGTGTCTCCACTCTGAAAAAGCCAACTTCATGGCTAGCAACTCCCTGTCCCCGATGGAATAATTCCTCTCCGCTGGTGTGAAGGTCTTGGAGAAGAAGAAGCAAGGATGCTTCCGACCTTGAGCATCCTTTTGGAAAAGGACTGCTCCAGCACCAACGGATGAGGCATCCACCTCCAAGATGAATGGTTTATCTACATCGGGGCGATGTAGGATGGGAGCGCTAGCGAAGTGTGACTTAATCGAGAGAAAGGCCTTGGAGACCTCCTCTGACCACAACTTGGGATTTGCTCCCTTCTTGGTGAGGGCGACCAAGGGAGCTACCAAAGTTGAGAAGTGTGGAATGAACTGGCGATAATAATTAATGAACCCCATAAAGCGCTGCACCGCTTTAAGAGAATGGGGTTCCTGCCAGTCCATTACAGCCTGTAGCTTGGCAGGATCCATAGCCAAACCCTGGGCAGAAATGATATATCCAAGGAAAGGCAAGGACTCCTGCTCAAACACACACTTCTCCAACTTAGCGTAGAGGGAGTTTGCCCGTAAGAGGTCGAAGACTTTGCGAACATCTCTCCGATGGGAGTCTATATCTGGAGAGTAGATGAGAATGTCATCCAGATAGACTACGACCGAGGTGGTGAGCATATCCCGAAAGATGTCGTTCACAAAGTCTTGGAAAACGGCTGGGGCATTACAGAGCCCAAAGGGCATCACTAGATATTCATAGTGCCCATCCCTGGTGTTAAAAGCCGTCTTCCATTCATCCCCCTCACGGATGCGAATCAGGTTGTAAGCACCCCGCAGATCTAACTTTGTAAATACCTTTGCTCCCCGTAGCCTATCAAAGAGCTCAGATATCAGGGGTAATGGGTACTTGTTCTTAACGGTAATGGCGTTAAGACCCCTGTAGTCGATGCATGGACGTAAGTCTCCAGTCTTCTTCTGTACGAAGAAGAACCCAGCCCCTGCTGGTGACACTGACTTCCTAATGAATCCTCTTGCCAGATTCTCCTGAATATACTGGGACATTGCCTCCGTCTCCGGGAGAGATAACGGGTAGACTCGACCCCGGGGAGGCTCAGCACCAGGCAAGAGGTCAATAGGACAGTCATAGGGGCGGTGAGGCGGAAGGGTCTCCGCAGCTCTTTTGGAGAACACGTCTGCATGGGACCAATAGTGCTTGGGGAGAGAGGAAAGATCTGCGGGTACCTGTGTAGTAGCAACCTGAACGCACTCCCTCTGACATCTACCCTCACAGGATTTACTCCATCCCAAAATTCTCCCAGAGGACCACTCAATATGAGGAGAATGGTAGCGAAGCCATGGCATCCCCAACAGGACCTCATCAATTCCCTCAGGAATGACTAATAGGGAGATTATCTCCTGATGTGATGGAGACACAGATAGGGTGAAAGGAATGGTTTGGTGGGTAATCTGTGAAGGTAGTGTTGACCCATTTACCACTCGAACGGTCACTGGCTGGGCGAGCATCACCAAGGGTATTGCGTGACGCTGGGCAAAGGCGGAGGACATAAAGTTACCCTCTGCCCCAGAGTCCAAGCATAGCTCGACCGTGAGAGTGGATGGGCCTATGGTAATTGTCCCCTTGAAGGACAACTTTGAGGCAAACGTCGCCGTGTCTAGTGTACCTCCTCCAACTGCCACTAGACGCTGACGTTTCCCCGACCGCTGAGGACTCTTGGAGGCAAGATGTCCTGACTGCTGGCAAACATGACGAACCTTATGTGCACGAGCGGACTGAGACTTGGATCCCGCTCGTGTCACCTCCAAGGTCTCATGTGACTCAGATGCCTGGACTGGAGATTTCAAAGGTTTGGCGAAGGTAGGAGCCAGCCGAAACCTCTGCCTACACTGGGCTCGTTCCAACCTCCGCTCGTTAAAACGGAGGTCTATACGAGTAGAAATAGATATTAACTCCTCCAGTGTGGCAGGAATCTCCCTAGTGGCCAGAGCGTCCTTAACATGGTCAGCCAGGCCCCTCCAGAATATGGGGATAAGGGCTTTATCCGACCACTCCAGCTCGGAAGCTAAAGTACGGAATCGGACGGAAAAATGGCTGACCAAGGATTCACCCTGAGTTAATGCCAGTAGTTGGAGCGCTGTATCATGGGTGAGTTGAGGTCCTAGAAAGACCTTTTTCAGCGTGCCCAGAAACAACGGAGCACTCTGCACCACATGATCATCACGCTCCCACAGCGGCGTAGCCCACTCCAACGCCCTGCCCGACAACAGCGAGACAATAAATCCCACCTTAGCCCGCTCTGTAGGAAAACGTGCAGCCAGGAGCTCGAGATGGATAGAGCACTGGCTCACGAATCCACGACAATGTTTGCTCTCTCCAGCAAACTTGTCAGGTAGTGGGAGACGGGATAAAGTCGGAGCAGGGGTGGCAGTGGACAAACTGGCTGCGGCTACACTTGCAGCCTGCACAGCTACAGCAGTGACATCCACAGCTGAGGTTGTACGCTCAAGAGCCGCCAACCTTCCCTCCAGCTGCTGGATGTACCGCTGTAAACGCTGGTCGTCCGCCATTTTACTAGCCAGACCCTGGCGCTAGTATTCTGTTAGGACTGGCGGAACGCACCAAGACAGATGATAAAGGTGCGTTCGCAGTCCGGGGTCCACCGTGCAGGTGGAGACCTGCTGCTAGTAATTGGCAGACAATATGGCGGTACACTAAAGTATACACGCGTGGGTTAAACCTCACCCAGCGTGAAGAAAGCGATCCTGTTAACTCACAGGACCGCAGTACCGCACTAGAGCGCGAGCAAGTGGTCAGCGGACTTAACCCCAGAAGGGATTGAAGCCCGATTAGACCCTTGCTGGCGTAACACCGCAACTGGGTGTGTAGAGAACCTTAAGACAAATATGTGCACAAGAGTGCGAGCGATGCCGCACTAACGGACGCCACTAACCACCCAGACTCGGGTATGGAAAGCGCAAGGCAAGCGCACGGCGCCGTACAGGCAGGCACAGCTATAGGACGCTGAGATGTGTGTATCGTGTAGATGGCAAGTCGGGCGCTAGATAGCTACCATCATCCGCGAACAGTCAACAACACTAGGGAGGGATATTTAGGAGCTTTCATCCTTCGACATACATCCATCTACACACACACATAATAACAAGACAATACTAGCGCATGGCCGTGCGGTCATGCGCAGTTTATATAGGAGCAGCACAGGAAGTGGCCACAGCACTTTTGCCCTTCTAGGACCTGCCAAGAGGACCAATGGAATGTGCTGCAGAGCCTGAGCACATGACCCTCGATCTCCAACGGGAGACCTTACGCTGGGCATGCTCAGTACATGCAGACAAGGACTTAGTCCCAGAGAAGTCCGCTCGCTGCTGACCAGTACTGACTTTAATGGCAGAGACTGGAGAAGCAGCACTAACTCTCTGAACAGAGTGAGAATGAGCAAGACGCTGGGACCGACGTCCTTGCTGAGCAGGCTCCACTGCGGCTGGACAAGAATGGGAGACCGCAGCGGAAGTGGCTCGAGATTCCCCCAGTGCAGAAGCGGGAACTCGACCCCTAACACACATGCTCACCGGTTTGCCACATGATGTAGGCCTATGGACTGAACAAGAAACCACCAAAAATTTTAACCAGTCATCGTTCTCACAACACTGAGGACCAGTCATTCGAAATGACTTCTCCATGCATTTTATGCATTGGTAAAAGCACTATGATGAAAAGTGTGATATGTTTTCAGGTATCTCCTATAATAATAGAGCCACATGCTCACCGGTTTGCCACATGATGTAGGCCTATGGACTGAACAAGAAACCACCAAAAATTTTAACCAGTCATCGTTCTCACAACACTGAGGACCAGTCATTCGAAATGACTTCTCCATGCATTTTATGCATTGGTAAAAGCACTATGATGAAAAGTGTGATATGTTTTCAGGTATCTCCTATACTAATAGAGCCACATGCTCACCGGTTTGCCACATGATGTAGGCCTATGGACTGAACAAGAAACCACCAAAAATTTTAACCAGTCATCGTTCTCACAACACTGAGGACCAGTCATCCGAAATGACTTCTCCATGCATTTTATGCATTGGTAAAAGCACTATGATGAAAAGTGTGATATGTTTTCAGGTATCTCCTATACTAATAGAGCCACATGCTCACCGGTTTGCCACATGATGTAGGCCTATGGACTGAACAAGAAACCACCAAAAATTTTAACCAGTCATCGTTCTCACAACACTGAGGACCAGTCATTCGAAATGACTTCTCCATGCATTTTATGCATTGGTAAAAGCACTATGATGAAAAGTGTGATATGTTTTCAGGTATCTCCTATACTAATAGAGCCACATGCTCACCGGTTTGCCACATGATGTAGGCCTATGGACTGAACAAGAAACCACCAAAAATTTTAACCAGTCATCGTTCTCACAACACTGAGGACCAGTCATTCGAAATGACTTCTCCATGCATTTTATGCATTGGTAAAAGCACTATGATGAAAAGGGTGATATGTTTTCAGGTATCTCCTATACTAATATAGCCACATGCTCACCGGTTTGCCACATGATGTAGGCCTATGGACTGAACAAGAAACCACCAAAAATTTTAACCAGTCATCGTTCTCACAACACTGAGGACCAGTCATTCGAAATGACTTCTCCATGCATTTTATGCATTGGTAAAAGCACTATGATGAAAAGTGTGATATGTTTTCAGGTATCTCCTATACTAATAGAGCCACATGCTCACCGGTTTGCCACATGATGTAGGCCTATGGACTGAACAAGAAACCACCAAAAATTTTAACCAGTCATCGTTCTCACAACACTGAGGACCAGTCATTCGAAATGACTTCTCCATGCATTTTATGCATTGGTAAAAGCACTATGATGAAAAGTGTGATATGTTTTCAGGTATCTCCTATACTAATAGAGCAACATGCTCACCGGTTTGCCACATGATGTAGGCCTATGGACTGAACAAGAAACCACCAAAAATTTTAACCAGTCATCGTTCTCACAACACTGAGGACCAGTCATTCGAAATGACTTCTCCATGCATTTTATGCATTGGTAAAAACACTATGATGAAAAGTGTGATATGTTTTCAGGTATCTCCTATACTAATAGAGCCACATGCTCACCGGTTTTCCACATGATGTAGGCCTATGGACTGAACAAGAAACCACCAAAAATTTTAACCAGTCATCGTTCTCACAACACTGAGGACCAGTCATTCGAAATGACTTCTCCATGCATTTTATGCATTGGTAAAAGCACTACGATGAAAAGTGTGATATGTTTTCAGGTATCTCCTATACTAATAGAGCCACATGCTCACCGGTTTGCCACATGATGTAGGCCTATGGACTGAACAAGAAACCACCAAAAATTTTAACCAGTCATCGTTCTCACAACACTGAGGACCAGTCATTCGAAATGACTTCTCCATGCATTTTATGCATTGGTAAAAGCACTATGATGAAAAGTGTGATATGTTTTCAGGTATCTCCTATACTAATGGAGCCACATGCTCACCGGTTTGCCACATGATGTAGGCCTATGGACTGAACAAGAAACCACCAAAAATTTTAACCAGTCATTGTTCTCACAACACTGAGGACCAGTCATCCGAAATGACTTCTCCATGCATTTTATGCATTGGTAAAAGCACTATGATGAAAAGTGTGATATGTTTTCAGGTATCTCCTATACTAATAGAGCCACATGCTCACCGGTTTGCCACATGATGTAGGCCTATGGACTGAACAAGAAACCACCAAAAATTTTAACCAGTCATCGTTCTCACAACACTGAGGACCAGTCATTCGAAATGACTTCTCCATGCATTTTATGCATTGGTAAAAGCACTATGATGAAAAGTGTGATATGTTTTCAGGTATCTCCTATACTAATAGAGCCACATGCTCACCGGTTTGCCACATGATGTAGGCCTATGGACTGAACAAGAAACCACCAAAAATTTTAACCAGTCATCGTTCTCACAACACTGAGGACCAGTCATTCGAAATGACTTCTCCATGCATTTTATGCATTGGTAAAAGCACTATGATGAAAAGTGTGATATGTTTTCAGGTATCTCCTATACTAATATAGCCACATGCTCACCGGTTTGCCACATGATGTAGGCCTATGGTCTGAACAAGAAACCACCAAAAATTTTAACCAGTCATCGTTCTCACAACACTGAGGACCAGTCATTCGAAATGACTTCTCCATGCATTTTATGCATTGGTAAAAGCACTATGATGAAAAGTGTGATATGTTTTCAGGTATCTCCTATACTAATAGAGCCACATGCTCACCAGTTTGCCACATGATGTAGGCCTATGGACTGAACAAGAAACCACCAAAAATTTTAACCAGTCATCGTTCTCACAACACTGAGGACCAGTCATTCGAAATGACTTCTCCATGCATTTTATGCATTGGTAAAAGCACTATGATGAAAAGTGTGATATGTTTTCAGGTATCTCCTATACTAATAGAGCCACATGCTCACCGGTTTGCCACATGATGTAGGCCTATGGACTGAACAAGAAACCACCAAAAATTTTAACCAGTCATCGTTCTCACAACACTGAGGACCAGTCATTCGAAATGACTTCTCCATGCATTTTATGCATTGGTAAAAGCACTATGATGAAAAGTGTGATATGTTTTCAGGTATCTCCTATACTAATAGAGCCACATGCTCACCGGTTTTCCACATGATGTAGGCCTATGGACTGAATAAGAAACCACCAAAAATTTTAACCAGTCATCGTTCTCACAACACTGAGGACCAGTCATTCGAAATGACTTCTCCATGCATTTTATGCATTGGTAAAAGCACTACGATGAAAAGTGTGATATGTTTTCAGGTATCTCCTATACTAAAAGAGCCACATGCTCACCGGTTTGCCACATGATGTAGGCCTATGGACTGAACAAGAAACCACCAAAAATTTTAACCAGTCATCGTTCTCACAACACTGAGGACCAGTCATTCGAAATGACTTCTCCATGCATTTTATGCATTGGTAAAAGCACTATGATGAAAAGTGTGATATGTTTTCAGGTATCTCCTATACTAATAGAGCCACATGCTCACCGGTTTGCCACATGATGTAGGCCTATGGACTGAACAAGAAACCACCAAAAATTTTAACCAGTCATCGTTCTCACAACACTGAGGACCAGTCATTCGAAATGACTTCTCCATGCATTTTATGCATTGGTAAAAGCACTATGATGAAAAGTGTGATATGTTTTCAGGTATCTCCTATACTAATAGAGCCACATGCTCACCGGTTTGCCACATGATGTAGGCTTATGGACTGAACAAGAAACCACCAAAAATTTTAACCAGTCATCGTTCTCACAACACTGAGGACCAGTCATTCGAAATGACTTCTCCATGCATTTTATGCATTGGTAAAAGCACTATGATGAAAAGTGTGATATGTTTTCAGGTATCTCCTATACTAATAGAGCCACATGCTCACCGGTTTGCCACATGATGTAGGCCTATGGACTGAACAAGAAACCACCAAAAATTTTAACCAGTCATCGTTCTCACAACACTGAGGACCAGTCATTCGAAATGACTTCTCCATGCATTTTATGCATTGGTAAAAGCACTATGATGAAAAGTGTGATATGTTTTCAGGTATCTCCTATACTAATAGAGCCACATGCTCACCGGTTTGCCACATGATGTAGGCCTATGGACTGAACAAGAAACCACCAAAAATTTTAACCAGTCATCGTTCTCACAACACTGAGGACCAGTCATTCGAAATGACTTCTCCATGCATTTTATGCATTGGTAAAAGCACTATGATGAAAAGTGTGATATGTTTTCAGGTATCTCCTATACTAATAGAGCCACATGCTCACCGGTTTGCCACATGATGTAGGCCTATGGACTGAACAAGAAACCACCAAAAATTTTAACCAGTCATCGTTCTCACAACACTGAGGACCAGTCATTCGAAATGACTTCTCCATGCATTTTATGCATTGGTAAAAGCACTATGATGAAAAGTGTGATATGTTTTCAGGTATCTCCTATACTAATAGAGCCACATGCTCACCGGTTTGCCACATGATGTAGGCCTATGGACTGAACAAGAAACCACCAAAAATTTTAACCAGTCATCGTTCTCACAACACTGAGGACCAGTCATTCGAAATGACTTCTCCATGCATTTTATGCATTGGTAAAAGCACTATGATGAAAAGTGTGATATGTTTTCAGGTATCTCCTATACTAATAGAGCCACATGCTCACCGGTTTTCCACATGATGTAGGCCTATGGACTGAATAAGAAACCACCAAAAATTTTAACCAGTCATCGTTCTCACAACACTGAGGACCAGTCATTCGAAATGACTTCTCCATGCATTTTATGCATTGGTAAAAGCACTACGATGAAAAGTGTGATATGTTTTCAGGTATCTCCTATACTAATAGAGCCACATGCTCACCGGTTTGCCACATGATGTAGGCCTATGGACTGAACAAGAAACCACCAAAAATTTTAACCAGTCATCGTTCTCACAACACTGAGGACCAGTCATTCGAAATGACTTCTCCATGCATTTTATGCATTGGTAAAAGCACTATGATGAAAAGTGTGATATGTTTTCAGGTATCTCCTATACTAATAGAGCCACATGCTCACCGGTTTGCCACATGATGTAGGCCTATGGACTGAACAAGAAACCACCAAAAATTTTAACCAGTCATCGTTCTCACAACACTGAGGACCAGTCATTCGAAATGACTTCTCCATGCATTTTATGCATTGGTAAAAGCACTATGATGAAAAGTGTGATATGTTTTCAGGTATCTCCTATACTAATAGAGCCACATGCTCACCGGTTTGCCACATGATGTAGGCTTAAGGACTGAACAAGAAACCACCAAAAATTTTAACCAGTCATCGTTCTCACAACACTGAGGACCAGTCATTCGAAATGACTTCTCCATGCATTTTATGCATTGGTAAAAGCACTATGATGAAAAGTGTGATATGTTTTCAGGTATCTCCTATACTAATAGAGCCACATGCTCACCGGTTTGCCACATGATGTAGGCCTATGGACTGAACAAGAAACCACCAAAAATTTTAACCAGTCATCGTTCTCACAACACTGAGGACCAGTCATTCGAAATGACTTCTCCATGCATTTTATGCATTGGTAAAAGCACTATGATGAAAAGTGTGATATGTTTTCAGGTATCTCCTATACTAATAGAGCCACATGCTCACCGGTTTGCCACATGATGTAGGCCTATGAACTGAACAAGAAACCACCAAAAATTTTAACCAGTCATCGTTCTCACAACACTGAGGACCAGTCATTCGAAATGACTTCTCCATGCATTTTATGCATTGGTAAAAGCACTATGATGAAAAGTGTGATATGTTTTCAGGTATCTCCTATACTAATAGAGCCACATGCTCACCGGTTTGCCACATGATGTAGGCCTATGGACTGAACAAGAAACCACCAAAAATTTTAACCAGTCATCGTTCTCACAACACTGAGGACCAGTCATTCGAAATGACTTCTCCATGCATTTTATGCATTGGTAAAAGCACTATGATTGAAAAGTGTGATATGTTTTCAGGTATCTCCTATACTAATAGAGCCACATGCTCACCGGTTTGCCACATGATGTAGGCCTATGGACTGAACAAGAAACCACCAAAAATTTTAACCAGTCATCGTTCTCACAACACTGAGGACCAGTCATTCGAAATGACTTCTCCATGCATTTTATGCATTGGTAAAAGCACTATGATGAAAAGTGTGATATGTTTTCAGGTATCTCCTATACTAATAGAGCCACATGCTCACCGGTTTGCCACATGATGTAGGCCTATGGACTGAACAAGAAACCACCAAAAATTTTAACCAGTCATCGTTCTCACAACACTGAGGACCAGTCATTCGAAATGACTTCTCCATGCATTTTATGCATTGGTAAAAGCACTATGATGAAAAGTGTGATATGTTTTCAGGTATCTCCTATACTAATATAGCCACATGCTCACCGGTTTGCCACATGATGTAGGCCTATGGACTGAACAAGAAACCACCAAAAATTTTAACCAGTCATCGTTCTCACAACACTGAGGACCAGTCATTCGAAATGACTTCTCCATGCATTTTATGCATTGGTAAAAGCACTATGATGAAAAGTGTGATATGTTTTCAGGTATCTCCTATACTAATAGAGCCACATGCTCACCGGTTTGCCACATGATGTAGGCCTATGGACTGAACAAGAAACCACCAAAAATTTTAACCAGTCATCGTTCTCACAACACTGAGGACCAGTCATTCGAAATGACTTCTCCATGCATTTTATGCATTGGTAAAAGCACTATGATGAAAAGTGTGATATGTTTTCAGGTATCTCCTATACTAATAGAGCCACATGCTCACCGGTTTGCCACATGATGTAGGCCTATGGACTGAACAAGAAACCACCAAAAATTTTAACCAGTCATCGTTCTCACAACACTGAGGACCAGTCATTCGAAATGACTTCTCCATGCATTTTATGCATTGGTAAAAGCACTATGATGAAAAGTGTGATATGTTTTCAGGTATCTCCTATACTAATAGAGCCACATGCTCACCGGTTTGCCACATGATGTAGGCCTATGGACTGAACAAGAAACCACCAAAAATTTTAACCAGTCATCGTTCTCACAACACTGAGGACCAGTCATTCGAAATGACTTCTCCATGCATTTTATGCATTGGTAAAAGCACTATGATGAAAAGTGTGATATGTTTTCAGATATCTCCTATACTAATAGAGCCACATGCTCACCGGTTTGCCACATGATGTAGGCCTATGGACTGAACAAGAAACCACCAAAAATTTTAACCAGTCATCGTTCTCACAACACTGAGGACCAGTCATTCGAAATGACTTCTCCATGCATTTTATGCATTGGTAAAAGCACTATGATGAAAAGTGTGATATGTTTTCAGGTATCTCCTATACTAATAGAGCCACATGCTCACCGGTTTGCCACATGATGTAGGCCTATGGACTGAACAAGAAACCACCAAAAATTTTAACCAGTCATCGTTCTCACAACACTGAGGACCAGTCATTCGAAATGACTTCTCCATGCATTTTATGCATTGGTAAAAGCACTATGATGAAAAGTGTGATATGTTTTCAGGTATCTCCTATACTAATAGAGCCACATGCTCACCAGTTTGCCACATGATGTAGGCCTATGGACTGAACAAGAAACCACCAAAAATTTTAACCAGTCATCGTTCTCACAACACTGAGGACCAGTCATCCGAAATGACTTCTCCATGCATTTTATCCATTGGTAAAAGCACTATGATGAAAAGTGTGATATGTTTTCAGGTATCTCCTATACTAATAGAGCCACATGCTCACCGGTTTGCCACATGATGTAGGCCTATGGACTGAACAAGAAACCACCTAAAATTTTAACCAGTCATCGTTTTCACAACACTGAGGACCAGTCATTCGAAATGACTTCTCCATGCATTTTATGCATTGGTAAAAGCACTATGATGAAAAGTGTGATATGTTTTCAGGTATCTCCTATACTAATAGAGCCACATGCTCACCGGTTTGCCACATGATGTAGGCCTATGGACTGACCAAGAAACCACCAAAAATTTTAACCAGTCATCATTCTCACAACACTGAGGACCAGTCATTCGAAATGACTTCTCCATGCATTTTATGCATTGGTAAAAGCACTATGATGAAAAGTGTGATATGTTTTCAGGTATCTCCTATACTAATAGAGCCACATGCTCACCGGTTTGCCACATGATGTAGGCCTATGGACTGAACAAGAAACCACCAAAAATTTTAACCAGTCATCGTTCTCACAACACTGAGGACCAGTCATTCGAAATGACTTCTCCATGCATTTTATGCATTGGTAAAAGCACTATGATGAAAAGTGTGATATGTTTTCAGGTATCTCCTATACTAATAGAGCCACATGCTCACCGGTTTGCCACATGATGTAGGCCTATGGACTGAACAAGAAACCACCAAAAATTTTAACCAGTCATCGTTCTCACAACACTGAGGACCAGTCATTCGAAATGACTTCTCCATGCATTTTATGCATTGGTAAAAGCACTATGATGAAAAGTGTGATATGTTTTCAGGTATCTCCTATACTAATAGAGCCACATGCTCACCGGTTTGCCACATGATGTAGGCCTATGGACTGAACAAGAAACCACCAAAAATTTTAACCAGTCATCGTTCTCACAACACTGAGGACCAGTCATTCGAAATGACTTCTCCATGCATTTTATGCATTGGTAAAAGCACTATGATGAAAAGTGTGATATGTTTTCAGGTATCTCCTATACTAATAGAGCCACATGCTCACCGGTTTGCCACATGATGTAGGCCTATGGACTGAACAAGAAACCACCAAAAATTTTAACCAGTCATCGTTCTCACAACACTGAGGACCAGTCATCCGAAATGACTTCTCCATGCATTTTATGCATTGGTAAAAGCACTATGATGAAAAGTGTGATATGTTTTCAGGTATCTCCTATACTAATAGAGCCACATGCTCACCGGTTTGCCACATGATGTAGGCCTATGGACTGAACAAGAAACCACCAAAAATTTTAACCAGTCATCGTTCTCACAACACTGAGGACCAGTCATCCGAAATGACTTCTCCATGCATTTTATGCATTGGTAAAAGCACTATGATGAAAAGTGTGATATGTTTTCAGGTATCTCCTATACTAATAGAGCCACATGCTCACCGGTTTGCCACATGATGTAGGCCTATGGACTGAACAAGAAACCACCAAAAATTTTAACCAGTCATCGTTCTCACAACACTGAGGACCAGTCATTCGAAATGACTTCTCCATGCATTTTATGCATTGGTAAAAGCACTATGATGAAAAGTGTGATATGTTTTCAGGTATCTCCTATACTAATAGAGCCACATGCTCACCGGTTTGCCACATGATGTAGGCCTATGGACTGAACAAGAAACCACCAAAAATTTTAACCAGTCATCGTTCTCACAACACTGAGGACCAGTCATCCGAAATGACTTCTCCATGCATTTTATGCATTGGTAAAAGCACTATGATGAAAAGTGTGATATGTTTTCAGGTATCTCCTATACTAATAGAGCCACATGCTCACCGGTTTGCCACATGATGTAGGCCTATGGACTGAACAAGAAACCACCAAAAATTTTAACCAGTCATCGTTCTCACAACACTGAGGACCAGTCATTCGAAATGACTTCTCCATGCATTTTATGCATTGGTAAAAGCACTATGATGAAAAGTGTGATATGTTTTCAGGTATCTCCTATACTAATAGAGCCACATGCTCACCGGTTTGCCACATGATGTAGGCCTATGGACTGAACAAGAAACCACCAAAAATTTTAACCAGTCATCATTCTCACAACACTGAGGACCAGTCATTCGAAATGACTTCTCCATGCATTTTATGCATTGGTAAAAGCACTATGATGAAAAGTGTGATATGTTTTCAGGTATCTCATATACTAATAGAGCCACATGCTCACCGGTTTGCCACATGATGTAGGCCTATGGACTGAACAAGAAACCACCAAAAATTTTAACCAGTCATCGTTCTCACAACACTGAGGACCAGTCATTCGAAATGACTTCTCCATGCATTTTATGCATTGGTAAAAGCACTATGATGAAAAGTGTGATATGTTTTCAGGTATCTCCTATACTAATAGAGCCACATGCTCACCGGTTTGCCACATGATGTAGGCCTATGGACTGAACAAGAAACCACCAAAAATTTAACCAGTCATCGTTCTCACAACACTGAGGACCAGTCATTCGAAATGACTTCTCCATGCATTTTATGCATTGGTAAAAGCACTATGATGAAAAGTGTGATATGTTTTCAGGTATCTCCTATACTAATAGAGCCACATGCTCACCGGTTTGCCACATGATGTAGGCCTATGGACTGAACAAGAAACCACCAAAAATTTTAACCAGTCATCGTTCTCACAACACTGAGGACCAGTCATTCGAAATGACTTCTCCATGCATTTTATGCATTGGTAAAAGCACTATGATGAAAAGTGTGATATGTTTTCAGGTATCTCCTATACTAATAGAGCCACATGCTCACCGGTTTGCCACATGATGTAGGCCTATGGACTGAACAAGAAACCACCAAAAATTTAACCAGTCATCGTTCTCACAACACTGAGGACCAGTCATTCCGAAATGACTTCTCCATGCATTTTATGCATTGGTAAAAGCACTATGATGAAAAGTGTGATATGTTTTCAGGTATCTCCTATACTATAGAGCCACATGCTCACCGGTTTGCCACATGATGTAGGCCTATGGACTGAACAAGAAACCACCAAAAATTTTAACCAGTCATCGTTCTCACAACACTGAGGACCAGTCATTCCGAAATGACTTCTCCATGCATTTTATGCATTGGTAAAAGCACTATGATGAAAAGTGTGATATGTTTTCAGGTATCTCCTATACTAATAGAGCCACATGCTCACCGGTTTGCCACATGATGTAGGCCTATGGACTGAACAAGAAACCACCAAAAATTTTAAACCAGTCATCGTTCTCACAACACTGAGGACCAGTCATTCGAAATGACTTCTCCATGCATTTTATGCATTGGTAAAAGCACTATGATGAAAAGTGTGATATGTTTTCAGGTATCTCCTATACTAATAGAGCCACATGCTCACCGGTTTGCCACATGATGTAGGCCTATGGACTGAACAAGAAACCACCAAAAATTTTAACCAGTCATCGTTCTCACAACACTGAGGACCAGTCATTCGAAATGACTTCTCCATGCATTTTATGCATTGGTAAAAGCACTATGATGAAAAGTGTGATATGTTTTCAGGTATCTCCTATACTAATAGAGCCACATGCTCACCGGTTTGCCACATGATGTAGGCCTATGGACTGAACAAGAAACCACCAAAAATTTTAACCAGTCATCGTTCTCACAACACTGAGGACCAGTCATTCGAAATGACTTCTCCATGCATTTTATGCATTGGTAAAAGCACTATGATGAAAAGTGTGATATGTTTTCAGGTATCTCCTATACTAATAGAGCCACATGCTCACCGGTTTGCCCACATGATGTAGGCCTATGGACTGAACAAGAAACCACCAAAAAATTTTAACCAGTCATCGTTCTCACAACACTGAGGACCAGTCATTCGAAATGACCTTCTCCATGCATTTTATAGCATTGGTAAAAGCACTATGATGAAAAGTGTGATATGTTTTCAGGTATCTCCTATACTAATAGAGCCACATGCTCACCGGTTTGCCACATGATGTAGGCCTATGGACTGAACAAGAAACCACCAAAAATTTTAACCAGTCATCGTTCTCACAACACTGAGGACCAGTCATTCGAAATGACCTCTCCATGCATTTTATACATTGGGTAAAAGCACTATGATGAAAAGTGTGATATGTTTTCAGGTATCTCCTATACTAATAGAGCCACATGCTCACCGGTTTGCCACATGATGTAGGCCTTATGGACTGAACAAGAAACCACCAAAAATTTTAACCAGTCATCGTTCTCACAACACTGAGGACCAGTCATTCGAAATGACCTCTCCATGCATTTTATGCATTGGTAAAAGCACTATGATGAAAAGTGTGATATGTTTCAGGTATCTCCTATACTAATAGAGCACATGCTCACCGGTTGCCACATGATGTAGGCCTATGGACTGAATAAGAAACCACCAAAAATTTTAACCAGTCATCGTTCTCACAACACTGAGGACCAGTCATCCGAAATGACTTCTCCATGCATTTTATGCATTGGTAAAAGCACTATGATGAAAAGTGTGATATGTTTTCAGGTATCTCCTATACTAATAGAGGCCACATGCTCACCGGTTTTGCCACATGATGTAGGCCTATGGACTGAAACAAGAAACCACCAAAAATTTTAACCAGTCATCGTTCTCACAACACTGAGGACCAGTCATTCGAAATAACTTCTCCATGCATTTTATGCATTGGTAAAGAGCACTATGATGAAAAGTGTGATATGTTTTCAGGTATCTCCTATACTAATAGAGCCACATGCTCACCGGTTTGCCACATGATGTAGGCCTGTGGACTGAACAAGAAACCACCAAAAATTTTAACCAGTCATCGTTCTCACAACACTGAGGACCAGTCATTCGAAATGACTTCTCCATGCATTTTATGCATTGGTAAAAGCACTATGATGAAAAGTGTGATATGTTTTCAGGTATCTCCTATACTAATAGAGCCACAATGCTCACCGGTTTGCCACATGATGTAGGCCTATGGACTGAACAAGAAACCACCAAAAATTTTAACCAGTCATCGTTCTCACAACACTGAGGACCAGTCATTCGAAATGACTTCTCCATGCATTTTATGCATTGGTAAAAGCACTATGATGAAAAGTGTGATATGTTTTCAGGTATCTCCTATACTAATAGAGCCACATGCTCACCGGTTTGCCACATGATGTAGGCCTATGGACTGAACAAGAAACCAACCAAAAATTTTAACCAGTCATCGTTCTCACAACACTGAGGACCAGTCCATCAGAAATGGACTTCTCCATGCATTTTATGCATTGGTAAAAGCACTATGATGAAAAGTGTAATATGTTTTTCAGGTATCTCCTATACTAATAGAGCCACATGCTCACCGGTTTGCCACATGATGTAGGCCTATGGACTGAACAAGAAACCACCAAAAATTTTAACCAGTCATCGTTCTCACAACACTGAGGACCAGTCATTCGAAAATGACTTCTCCATGCATTTTATGCATTGGTAAAAGCACTATGATGAAAAGTGTGATATGTTTTCAGGTATCTCCTATACTAATAGAGCCACATGCTCACCGGTTTGCCACATGATGTAGGCCTATGGACTGAACAAGAAACCACCAAAAATTTTAACCAGTCATCGTTCTTCACAACACTGAGGACCAGTCATTCGAAATGACTTCTCCATGCATTTTATGCATTGGTAAAAGCACTATGATGAAAAGTGTGATATGTTTTCAGGTATCTCCTATACTAATAGAGCCACATGCTCACCGGTTTGCCACATGATGTAGGCCTATGGACTGAACAAGAAACCACCAAAAATTTTAACCAGTCATCGTTCTCACAACACTGAGGACCAGTCATTCGAAATGACTTCTCCATGCATTTTATGCATTGGTAAAAGCACTATGATGAAAAGTGTGATATGTTTTCAGGTATCTCCTATACTAATAGAGCCACATGCTCACCGTTTGCCACATGATGTAGGCCTATGGACTGAACAAGAAACCACCAAAAATTTTAACCAGTCATCGTTCTCACAACACTGAGGACCAGTCATTCGAAATGACTTCTCCATGCAATTTTTATGCATTGGTAAAAGCACTATGATGAAAAGTGTGATATGTTTTCAGGTATCTCCTATACTAATAG